>NC_133649.1:263066147-263269043 GCF_009905375.1 Apium graveolens | reverse complement strand
TGGATGCAAGTGTTTGTTCTCAAGACTCATCCTGAACAGCTATCCAAGTTTGATCTAAAGCTGATGAAGGAATCTTTGTTGGATATCCACTTTCCACAAAAGCCTTCACAGTCTATAATTTAAGAACAAAAGTGGTCATGGAATCTATCAATGTCTCTTTTGATGACAAGAAGATTACTGGTCTTGAAGATTTCATTGACCATGATCAGTTGAGATTTGAAAATGAAGACTCAAATTCTGATACTGAAAATCCTGACAGTCTAAGTCCTGATACTGTAAACTCTGATGGATTAGACTCTGATGTTATTGAAACTGTCATGACTACGTCAAAGGAAGATGCACCTATGCAGGGGGAACATACATCTGGCTCTTCAAGTTCTGATTCGTCAAGTTCTGATAAGCCAAATTCTGATAGTGCTGAAAATCTAAATTCTGAAGAATCCAACTCAGAGAGCATAGTTTCAGGGGGAGCATCAGAAAATGAAAATGAAGACAGCATGGATCATGGGGGAGCATCCAGTTCTAGAGAAAACCTTCCATCTGCAAGGAAGTGGATAAAGTCACACACACCTGATTTGATAATTGGAAATCCTGATGCAGGTGTCAGAACTAGAACAGGTACTTCAAATGAATATCTTTACAATTCTTTTCTTTCTCAGACCGAGCCAAAGAAAGTGGAAGAAGCTCTTCAAGATGCTGATTGGGTGCAAGCAATGCAGGAAGAGTTAAATGAATTTGAAAGAAACAAAGTCTGGACCCTAGTGCCAAGACCAAAGAATAGATCTGTTGTTGGTACAAAGTGGGTATTCAGAAACAAAACTGACAGTGATGGCATAATTACAAGGAATAAGGCAAGGCTGGTTGCAAAAGGATATTCTCAACAGGAGGGAATTGATTATGATGAAACATTTGCACCAGTTGCTAGGTTAGAAGCCATAAGGATATTTTTGGCTTATGCTGCTCACAAAAAGTTTACTGTCTTTCAAATGGATGTGAAAAGTGCTTTTCTCAATGGAGAATTGGAGGAGGAGGTATATGTTGAGCAACCTCCAGGCTTTGTAGATTCCAAACATCCAGATTATGTCTACAGGCTTGATAAAGCACTTTATGGACTTAAGCAAGCTCCTAGGGCATGGTATGAGACTTTAGCTCAGTTTCTTCTGGAAAGTGGATTCAATAGAGGAACAATAGACAAAATAATGTTTTACCTCAACCATGGAAAGGACTTACTTCTGGTCCAGATTTATGTTGATGATATCATTTTTGGATCTACAAATGACAGACTTTGCAAGAAGTTTGCCAAACTGATGCAGTCAAGATATCAGATGAGTATGATGGGGGAACTTAGCTATTTTATGGGCCTTCAAGTCAAGCAGAATGAAGAAGGCACTTTTATTTGTCAAACTAAGTACACTAGAAACTTGCTAAAGAAATTCGGAATGCAAGATTGTTCAAGTGCATCCACTCCCATGGCCACTGCAACAAAACTGGATAAGGATACTGGTAAATCAGTAGATATTACTGATTACAGAGGTATGATTGGCTCTCTACTCTATCTAACTGCTAGTAGACCTGATATCATGTATGCTACCTGTCTTTGTGCAAGATTTCAAGCAGATCCAAGAGAACCTCACATAACAGCTGTAAAAAGAATCTTTAAGTATCTTAAAGGAACAGCTGATCTGGGATTGTGGTATCCTAGAGAATCAGATTTTAAACTAATAGGTTACTCAGATGCAGATTTTGCAGGTTGCAAAATTGACAGGAAAAGCACAAGTGGAAGCTGCCAATTTCTTGGAGGTAGATTGGTTTCTTGGTTCAACAAGAAACAAAAGTCAATTTCCACATCAACTACAGAAGCAGAGTATATTGCTGCAGGAAGCTGTTGTGCACAGATTCTTTGGATGAAGAATCAGTTACTGGATTATGGGTTAACATATTTCAAAATCCCTATTTACTGTGATAATCAAAGTGCTATTGCTATGACATGGTAATCCAGTTCAACACTCTATGACAAAGCACATCAGCATCAGGTACCACTTCATAAGGGAACATGTGGATGAAGGTACAGTGGAATTGCACTTTATTCCAACAGATCAACAACTAGCAGATATCTTCACAAAACCACTGTGTGAAGCCACTTTTACAAGATTGGTAAATGAACTTGAAATGATTTCAGGTTCTTTCTCTAAATCTGCTTAGTCTTGTTCTGTATTATCAGACTTTATAATCAGTATTTACAGAATTTAATCTCTTTGTGTATTCTGTGATTAATTGATAAATGTTTTTAAGTACTGACTGTTGTCTGATATATGTTTCTAAACTCTGATAAGTGATATGTCTGTCTAAGTAACCATTCAATCCTATGAGGATAACTGTGCTAGATACTGACCTAGTAGTCTTCAATAAACAAATGATCCCATGTAAGAAGTAATTATTTCTGTGGAAATTTTATGACACAAGCAAATTCTGATAATTGAGCTTAGTTGAGTTTACTTTGTTTATCTTATTACTAAGTCACAAATTAGAATAATGCTACTCATCTGATAAGTTCTGATACTAGTAAAACTGCTGAATGTACTAAGTGCTGATAAACCTCACTTATAAAAAGAAAAATCAAAAGGATCAAAGAATAAAATCAGGTACTCCTTTGAGATCTATAGTAAAAATGTGGAAGGGAATACCCAAGTGCATTGCTGGTATTAAGTAAATATGCATTAGAAAAGCAAAATATTTTCTTGGTGACTTTTCACACTCTATGATTACTGGAGAAATACTCTGATAATAGCATAAATTCTGATAAGCAGTCGTGACTCACTTACACTGAGAAGCCACTGTAAAATAGAATTTAAAAAGATGCATAAAATTAGCACAAAACAGTTGAGGTGGACTCAAGCATGAACTCATTCATCAGTAGGTTTCAGGATAATGACAGCTCTTTAGCAAAATTTTAGTTATGCCTTATTTCTAAGATGTACTGAAGTGAATCAAACTTTACTCCTTATCTGAAATTTAGCTTAATGCACACACTAATCACTCCATCTGAATGATGAAAATTACTGTGGTGGTCTATATTGTTTTAGATAAACAGTCATTGTGTCACCTTGCACTAATTCTGAGGACAAGTTCTGGTTGCATATTCTGAAGATTAAGTTCTGAAGAGTATAACTCAGAACTTGTATGAGGATTTACTCAGATAAGCATTTTTTTTTTCGAGTTAAGAAATTATGTTCTGATGACTGTTAAGTTCTGAAATAAGTCTAAGTTCTGATATTACATTCTAAATTCTTTACTTGACTTATATGTGGATAAAATTTGCTAACAGTCTCGGTACAAACTAGAACATGTGAAGTGGAAGATTAATAGTCACTATGGTTAGGATTAATGGTACTCGTACTTGAACAGTCAACTTTTACTTGTGTCTTGTGCGCATTCAACCATGTTTTCTCCTTCCAATGAATGTTATTCTTTTTCCAATTCTGGGGAAATGAGGTAGAATTAATTCTACTTGTCAGCATTAAATACTTTTACGTCTCCTGGCATTCTCTTGCCTATATAAGCAGCCACTTCACATCAGCCTTCCCATCAAACTCTTTCTCACAAACTTACCTTCATACTTTTTCTTTCAAAAACACAATGGTCAGATACAACATGTTTTTGAACTACCAAAACTTCAATATGGAGCTAAGCTGTGCCGACTGGCAGCAGGAATGGCACATCACGGCCATTCATGAGGAGATATGGGACTCTTTCCCACAGGAGGTACTGACCCACCTCCTGTTCTTCTATATGGACTACCATCGCCATCTGGAAGCGATTGGAGGAGGAAAGGCTGGAAGCTCTCCGCCAGCAAGAGCGTATCATCCGACTCGCCATTCTGTTTATCGAGAGTAGGAAGAAGAAATGATTTAATCTCGTCTTCTTCCTGTTTTTCTTCATCATCAGCCTTGCCCTGCTTCTTGAGCTAGGACTAAGGCTGTTGATGTTAGGTTTAGTAGCTTAGGGAAATCTTGTATAAGTACTGATATAATTTCCATTTCATGAATGTATTCTCTTGATATATTAATGAAATTTGTTTTTGTTTCAAGATTTTGTCTCTAAGTTATTTTGTAATGCATTGATAAATCCTGATTGATATTCTGATGACCATATAAATTCTGTTTTAATTTAAGTTCTGACTTTCCTTTATCAGTACTTACTCATATGATTTATCTTGGTCATTTTCACTTGATTTCTTTTTTTAGAATATTAATGATGCAGTGAAAAATAATTAAATCAGTGGGAACGGTTTCAATTTTGAATTAAAACTTTTTCACCTTGATTAATGGAATATCTGGGTAAATGGAACGATTTTTCCTTGAAAACAGGCAAGTGGGCAAGTAATGATTACTGTTTTCTCGCGCCCAGTAACTATCCGTTATTACTGCATGTCTGACAGGTGTCCAACGGTAACATTTTTTTTAGAGTATAAGTACGAAAGAGAAAGGATATCTTTAATCTTTTATTTCCTTCATACTTTTTCTCTCTACTTGCTTTTACTCTCTCTTTCGCTCACGTTGATTTTTCATACAGACATTTTATCAAACACCTAACAGGCACTTTTAAATCTCAATTTTTCACATGGCACCTAAGGATTTAATCATTGATGGAGCTAAGTTTGTTCCAAACAACTATGCTGCAATTCTTGATCATGCTGAAGCTCCATCTGAATTGCATTTTGTGCAAGATCTTCTTGCACACAGTGAGATTGGGTATGCATTAACCCAGCCTTCAGTCTTTTCGAGGCAACAAGTTCTGACGTTTTGGTGGACTGGGCACTTTGATGATGGTGGTAAACTTGGGCAGTTGAAACGGGCTCATATCAGAAGAGAATGGAGCTTCTTCTTCGACTGCATCACCAAAGCATTTAGGGAACAAATGTTCGAATTTTGATGCTATCCCAATTTTGAGTGTGGCGCCCTCCAAACCCGGGTCAGAAGTTTGGGGTCCACACACACACCTTATTTATAACCTGCTTATAACAATAATAAAGATAATAATAATATATGCAGTGACCCTACTTACCAACCACCACGGACCGTAACAGGTTAAAGTATGCACACAAGCCACACATACTAATATATTACAAACCGTTCAAATCTCAACTATTTCAAACTCAAACTGAGTATTAAATATTATTACAAACTTTTACAAACTTAAATTATCCCAAAAGAAGCCTACTAGCTCAGCTTTCTCAACCTAAACCCCTAGCTCTCGCGCTGGACTGGGGATCCTCGCTACCAACTGGTTCCTTTTTAACTGGAAAGAATATAAACAACATCGCACAAATGAGCTAACTAGCTCAACAAGTCACAATGACAAAACTGAGAATAATGATCATCAGGTGAATATGATTATGATATCAAGTGAACATTGGATTATGATTTAGAATTGGATATTATACTTTTAATTTAAAAACCAAGGCTAGGCTGCTGATCAGTCACGCACTAACCCCGAGCAAGGCACACAGCATTACTCTAACTACTGGATCCAAGGCACACATTGGCCTAACTTGACCATTATATGGTCTGACCACGAATCTGGTCCATAATTTTATAAAAACAATCCAATTCTAACATAATAACAGAATATGCAATAATAAACAATAACCAGAATCATTAACAACAATGAGTGTTTAACATTGAAAGGGTTTCAATCCTTGTAAGGATCAATAAGGTAATTTAAAAGCTTGGATGCTGGGTAAGGAAAGATTTGGATAACAAAGGAATCAACATTTCAGGGTTTCAAAAGTTTAGGCTTTCAAAGCATAGGATAAAAGGATTGAATATACAAGTAATTTAGTTCAGTGTTTGGGATTTTGTTTACATGTATTTGTGAAGTAATATCTTATACTTGAGATTTGTGTTTAGGTATACAACAATCAATGGTCTAGAAAGAATAAGGTTCATGGCTCAAGAACAATAACTGGAATCAGGGTTTTGGTTTCAGTGCTTCAAAGCACTTGCAATATCAACAAGAGTATCACGTATTACAATATTTCGAGAAAGTTCGGAATACTTGCCTGATATTAGCTTACTACACTGCACTCGCTTCCAATCACAACCGTCTTACTCCTTAACTCTCTGTTTCCCTTTCCTACGTCTTGCCTCTTCTGCTCACATATCATAAGCATTTATCAATAATTTACTCATGGAATTCTATTCAACACATACTTCTATCTACCCTTCGTTTTACCCAAATCCGATTAACGGATTGAAAGTTATGCAATAATCAAGTAAATACAGAATATATAGACCGATAGTCAATTAACAAGTCACATATAGCATAAAATACATCACGTAATCAATGATATATCATTTATAAAGAAGTCTCGGGTCATAAATAGGCTTTCTGGTATTTAAAATGATTTTTAAAACATTTTTCGGAATTAAAACGGGCCGTTGGATCAATGTCGGGTTAATAAACAGGGTTCGGTTGGCCAATTCTGGCTCCGAAATAATTTTAGAATAATTATCGAGCCTTGGAAATAATTTAGAATAATATTTTAAAGCTCGAAACTATTTTTCAGAATTTTTAAATCATTTTTAAATAATTAAATCTAATTAAATAATTAATTAAAATCAATTAATAATTAATTAAATCAATTAATCAATTCATTTTCGAATTAATTGACCAATTAATCAATTAAAAATTAACTGAAATTCTTAACTAATTAATTTAGATTATTTGTGAATTAAAAATAATTTTCAGAATTAAAATAATAATTTTTAGAATTTTCAGAAATTAAAAATGAATTTTTATAATAAAAATAAATAGGAAATATGATTTTTAAACATTTTTAAAACAGGAATCCAATTTTTGCAAAGTCTGGAAACTACAGGGACCAAACTGCATCGTTTTCAAAACTATAGGTACTAAACTGTAATTTTCCAGGGGGTCGCCGGAAAACAGTCGGGGATGGCCGGAGAACACGTTCCCGGCGTCCTCACCCCACCAACAGCTCCAGATCACATCTACAGGTTACCAGGAACACAACCATGCAATCAAAACAACCTAACAATCCATGAGTTGGCCGGAATTTGGTCGTGAAATTTTCCAGTTTCCGGCGAACATCGGAAAACTTCAAAACACAACTCCCTTCTCTACAGACCTCATTGGTTCATGAAACTTATACGACTAGATTGCAAATTTCACAGAGAACACAACCCACTATAACACAACATCAATCTATCACAGAATAAGAAACCCCCAAATTTCAATTAAGAACATTCATACGGGTTATAAACCCTAATTTTAAAAGTCGAAAATCAAACTCAAATTTGAACATGTTATTGAACTCCAAATCAGACGTATGACATATGAAAATCATCAACAAAACAAGCTCTACAACATGAAATCATCAAATCATACAAACAATCATCCGAACAAAAATTCATATTTTTAATAAAATAAATTCGAAAATAAATAAATTTTTAGAAAAATAACCTTGATTTCTGCAGTGAAACAAAGCTCAGAATCTGATAGAACACTTCAAATCCTTCGTTTTGGTTACTCAAGCTTTGAAAACAGAGATCGGTAACGCCTTCGTTTTGCTGTTTGATTCTTAGAACAGTTTATGTAATTAGGGTTTTTCTCTGAAAATTATATAATTATCTGTCTGCAAATGATTTTGATACGAAATAAAATATGGTAAAAGGCTATTTATAATTACGGAAAATTAGTATCCCGTTGGATCATTCCGGATATAAAACGGTACGTTTATTTGTAAAAACTGATCTAAACGGTATCGGTTTTCGGGATAATAATCCAAATCAGTACAATTTGTACTGCGGTCTTGGTCTCAGCGCCTGGTTACATGTATTACGAAGTGATAATTGTGATATTTTAATAAAAAGCTCCCGTTTATCGAAATTACGGGTTTTATTGATTTACCGAAACGAATATTGTATCGAAAATGTTGCGCCGGGACCCGCGCAGGACAAACCGTACGCCGGATCGAAAAAGTCGAAACATGGAAAATGCTCGGAATATTACAATTAGGTTAGGAAGGAGTTCTCGAAAGAGTTTCGGGTTCCAAAAACGTAACAACAGTTGACGTCGGTTGGTTCCCGTTTTTATAAAATAGATTTTAATTACCCGGAAAAAGATTTTAGAAATTTCATATGATTCTTATAAATCCATAAACCAACATAAAAATAATTAGGAAGATATGACAATTATCTATATTTTATTTTGGACATATAAAAATTAAAATACTCAATTAATATTATTTTTGAATCTTCGAGTACAGATAACACTTAACAATTAGCTCACAGAATAGATACTGAACACACATAATAATTATATAATAGCAAAAATAATTACACGATATATCCCGGATATTACATCCTTCCCCCCTTAAAAGGATTCTGTCCTCAGAATCTCTAAGAAAACAAATGAGGGTACTTTTCTCTCATATCACTTTCTAACTCCCAGGTTGACTCTTCAACCTTTGGGTTTCTCCACAATACTCTTACTAACTTTACCACTTTATTTCTCAATACTTTCTCTCTTTCCTCTAGAATCTGTATCGGACTCTCTACATATGATAAATCTGCTTGAAGTTCTATTGGCTCATATTCTATTACATGCCTGGAGTCTGGATTATATTTCTTAAGCATTGATATATGAAAAACATTGTGAATGTGCTCCATGTGCGGAGGTAACGCCAATTCGTAAGCTACTTTGCCAATACGCTTTAGGATTTCAAAAGGTCCAACATATCTTGGGTTTAGCTTCCCTTTCTTCCCAAACCTCGTTAGTCCTTTCCACGGTGATACTTTCAATAATACCAAGCTTCCTTCTTCAAATTCCATGTCTTTTCTTGACTGGTCTGCATATTTCCTCTGACGATCTTGTGCGGCTATTAATCTTTTCTGGATAATTTCAACAACTTCCTTTGTCTGCTGTACCAATTCGGGTCCGAGTATTTTGCGTTCTCCTACTTCGTCCCAATATACTGGAGATCTACACTTGCGTCCATAAAGGGCTTCATAAGGTGGCATCCCAATGCTGGCATGATAACTGTTATTATAGGCAAACTCTACCAGGGGTAAATGCTCGTCCCAACTTCCTTTGAAATCAATAGCACAAACACATAGCATGTCCTCGATTGTCTGGATCGTTCTTTCACTTTGGCCATCCGTTTGGGGGTGATAGGCCGTACTCATATTCAATCTTATTCCCAAACATTCTTGAAAACTCTTCCAGAATCTTGAATTAAACCTTGGGTCTCTATCAGATACGATTGACACTGGAACTCCATGACGAACTACGATCTATTTCAAGTACATATGAACTAACTTGTCGAGCGAAAATCTTTCATTTATAGGCAGAAAATGAGCTGACTTGGTAAGTCTATCTACTATAACCCAAATGGCATCATGATTAGCCCTTGTCCTTGGTAATCCAACTATGAAATCCATGGTAATATGTTCCCACTTCCATTCTGGAATCTCCAATGGCTGTAGCAATCCGCTTGGTCTCTGATGTTCTGCTTTAACTCTCTGACAGGTATAGCATTTGCTAACCCATTCCGCAATTTCCCTTTTCATATCTGGCCACCAATAATTCTTCTTCAAATCTCTGTATATTTTGGTACTCCCTGGATGGATGGAATATCTTGAACTATGTGCCTCTTGTAAAATTTCATTTTTCAGCTCCGTTACTGGTGGAATCCAAATTCTTGAAGAAAACCTAAGAATACCTTGATCATCTTGTTGCGTGCATAATTTCTCACCTACCAAACTATTTATATCTTGATCCATTACCTCTTTCTGGCATTTCTTTATTTTCTCCAATAACTCCGATTGGAAAATCATACTATACACTTTTGCTTCCTCAGGCTTGCAAATTCTAATCTCCAATTCTAATTTTTGAAATTCTTTATATATCTCTTCAGGTACAAATAACACATTTAACTTTTCCTTCCGACTTAGCGCATCTGCTACAACGTTCGCCTTACCGGGATGATAATTAATCGAGCAATCATAATCCTTGATCAATTCTAACCATCTCCTTTGTCTCATATTAAGTTCCTTCTGGGTAAATATATATTTCAAACTTTTGTGATCCGTGAAAATCTCACATTTTTCTCCATACAAATAATGTCTCCAAATCTTCAAAGCGAAAACTATAGCTGCTAACTTCAAATCATGAGTAGGGTACTTTTGTTCGTGTGGTTTCAATTGCCTTGACGCATACACAATCACCTTGTCGTGCTGCATAAGAACACATCATAATCCTTTGTAAGAAGCATCGCTATAAATTACGAAATTCCCTTGATCGTCTGAAAGTAACAAAACAGGTGCCGTGATTAATCTCCGCTTTAATTCCTAAAAACTTTTTCGCACTTGTCATTCCATATAAACTTTTCATTCTTTCGTGTAAGCTTTGTCAATGGTGTTGCAATTCTTGAGAAATTCTGAACGAATCGTCGATAATACCCTGCCAATCCCAAGAAACTTCTTACCTCAGTGGGTGTTCTCGGTCTTTCCCAATTCATAATTGCCTCGATCTTTGCCGGGTCCACTTTGATCCCTTCATTACTGACTATGTGTCCTAAGAACTGAACTTCCTGTAGCCAAAACTCACACTTCGACAATTTAGCATATATAACTTCTTTTTCCTTAAAATCTCCAAAGTTATCCTTAAATGTTCCTCATGACCATCCTCCGTCTTTGAATAGATCAAAATATCGTCTATAAATACTATAACGAACTTGTCCAAATATTCTTTGAAAATTCTATTCATCAGGTCCATAAACGCTGCTGGGGCGTTGGTCAATCCAAAAGATATCACTAAAAACTCGTAATGTCCATACCTTGTTCTGAAAGCTGTCTTTGGTATATCTTCTGGTTTGATCCTCAGTTGATGATATCCCGATCTTAAGTCGATCTTGGAGAAATACTTGGCTCCCTTCAATTGGTCAAACAAATCATCAATTCTGGGTAACGAATACTTATTCTTGATTGTCAACTTGTTGAGCTCCCTATAGTCGATGCACAGTCTCATGCTTCCATCTTTCTTCTTGACAAATAATACCGGTGCACCCCACGGGGATACACTGGGTCTGATTACTCCTTTCTCTAACAGCTCTTGTAATTGCTTTGCTAACTCTTTCATCTGAACGGGCGCCATTCTATACGGGGCCTTGGATACTGGTTCGGTTCCAGGTGTTAAGTCGATTTTAAATTCAATTTCTCTATCTGGAGGAAGTCCTGGTAACTCGTCGGGAAATACATCTGGAAATTCATTTACAACTGGAATATCTTCAAGTTTTGCTGGCTCCTGACTTCTGTCGATCACATATGCTACGAAATGGTCACATCCTTGTCGTAGTAACTTCTTGGCTTGAATCATCGTTAAGAACTTCTTTACCTGCTTCTGTCCCTTGAACGTTACTATTCTTTCATCTGGCGTTTTCACCATTACTTTCTTATTTCGACAATCTATCTGAGCATCATGCTTAGATAACCAATCCATCCCTAATATAACGTCAAATTCTCCTAACTTAAACGGTATCAAATCTACACAAACTTACTACCAGAAATCTCAATCTCATAATTTCCACAAACTTGATTAACAGTTACACATTCTTGATTTGCTAATTCTACAGTCATTATTTCATTTAAATACCCAACTGGACAATTTAACTTATTAACAAAATCTTGTGAAATAAACGATCGAGTTGCTCCCGAATCTATTAACACTTTGGCACATAAAGAATTCACATTAAGTGTACCTGCCACGACATTCGCATCCTGGATCGCATCCTTCACCGACATGTCAAAAACTCTAGCCCTCGGAGTCTCATTCACTGTTGGGGTAGATCACATAATCCTCAATGCATTACTGACCGGGGCTGGTGTCTTGCAATCCCTGGCCATATGTCCTGGCTTCCCACATTTAAAGCATGTAAATCCAATGACTGGAACCTTCACTGCTGGATTCCGGATAGGCTGATCCTTATTTGTTGGCTCTCTTTCTGGCTGATTTCGGCACTCCCTCGAGTAGTGCCCTTTCTGGTTGCATTTAAAACATACCACATTCAACTTGTTACAAACTCCTCCATGCTTCTTTCCACATACTTGACAATCTGGAAAAGTTAATCTCAACTGATTCGGCTGATTCACATTAGCTGGACGATTGCCCTGGCCTCCATCTCCTGCATTTTGTCTCCTGAAATTAAAATTTCTCCCTGGCTGAAACTTGCCCTTCTTAAAATTTGGAAACTTCCCTGTTTGTGACTGACCCTCACTTCCCTCAACTTTCCTTTTCTTGCTTTCCTTTTCTTTCTGGAACACCTCACTCTCTGTCTCTGCGATCATAGCTTTCTGTACAACCCCGGCATAGGTATCCAATTCAAAAATAGCTACCTTCCCTCTGATCCATGGCTTCAAGCCTTGCTGGAATCTCTTAGCTTTCTTTCTATCAGTATCAACATACGATGACACATACCTTGACAATTCCTCAAACTTCCCCTCATAATCTGTTACCGACATGTTCCCTTGCTTTAATTCTAAAAACTTCAGCTCCATTTGATCCTGAACAAACTGAGGAAAATACTTTTCTAAAAACAATTCCTTAAACCTTTCCCATGTAATAACATCTGTGCTTTTCAATGTTTTCACCATCTCCCACCAATAGGTGGCCTCATTCTTCAGATAGTAACTTGCAAATTTAACCTTCTGCTCCTCTTTCACTTTTACCAAGGCAAATGCCTTCTCTATTTCCTTTAACCACACATTTGCTTCAATTGGCTCTAAGGAACCTTTGAATTCTGGTGGGTTTACTGCCTGAAAAGTTTTGAAAGTTACCTGGGGATTGGTCTGTCTCTGCTGTTGTTGTTCCAGGTGAACTGTTTGTTGGGCCAAGATTTGAAGAATCTGGGCTATTGCTGGGTCCATGGGTCCTGGGTTCACATTCTGGTTTGTATCATCTTGGTTGTTATTGTTGTTATTGTTGGTTTCTTCATTCTGGGTGTTGGTGCGGGTATTTCTTCTGGGAGGCATTTTCTGTAAAGAATCAATCAATTTATTTAGCTTTTGAATCAAATCTTTGTATAAAAGAAAGGTTTTGTAAAACAGGAATATCTCTTTTTGAAAACAGTTGTAACTAAGTAAATTGCATGCTTCTTTACAGAATATAAACAGTTATGGAAAACAGGGTACATGGTATCACAGGGTATACTGGTGCAATAAATAAGGTAAAGTAAAACAGGTGCAATAAAGTAAATGACAGTGTTGGAAAAGAAAAGGTACTGATATATAGATCAAAAGTTTTAGGTAGTACAAGCGTAAAGACGCTTCGAAAGTAAAAGCAAAAAGGGTACAACAACCTACTCACTAGTCAGCATCGCTAGTTTATAAATACAACTTAAAAGTCTACTGATACACACTACACACTACTGTACATACTACATAATCATAACAACACTGCTCAGCATCTCCATCTCAAAATCTCTAACTCAGCTCCAAGGAAACTCTGGTCCTGCCAGCCTCTCAAAGTCCTCCATTACCTCAGTAGCCCAGCCCAGCAGTGCATCAGGGCCTCTGCCAGGTAGTGTAGCTCCATGTAGCCTAGCCTCAAGAACCCTCCGTGTCACATGAATCTCCTCTCGAAGCTCCCTCACACCACGATCAACATCTGTAGTCCTGATGATATGCTGTAACTCTCTAATCTGAGCCAACAAGGAATCACGCTCCAATAGAAGAGCCTCATACCGGTAATAAGGAACTGGGGGCAATGTAGACTGGAATGGGGCACTCGCTACTGAATGCCCAGTGGAATCTGAATCAGCTGGTGGGGGTCCTCTGACAGGTGGCCTCATGCCTGGAGGTGGAATAGCCTACAATGGTACGGGCTGCAACACCGGTGGAGGTAGAATAGCCAATGCTGGTGGAATAATAGGTCGTAGATCCGATGCTGGTGCTCCAATTGAAGGCTCTGAGTGATCAGCTGATACAGGAATAAAAGAGTTGGCCATCTCTGCTATCTGAAATCATATCGTAATATAAGAATCTCGTACCACGACGCAACTATACTAATACCGGTTATACCATAACACTCAACCTCTCGACGTTCTATCATCCTATACCTTACTTCTAATCTTATCCCTCTACCCATTCCCGTCAACCTAGGCTTGTGTCAGTGACTTATAACCTATAGCTCTGATACCAAACCTGTGGCGCCCTCCAAACCCGGGTCAGAAGTTTGGGGTCCACACACACACCTTATTTATAACCTGCTTATAACAATAATAAAGATAATAATAATATATGCAGTGACCCTACTTACCAACCACCACGGACCGTAACAGGTTAAAGTATGCACACAAGCCACACACACTAATATATTACAAACCGTTCAAATCTCAACTATTTCAAACTCAACCTGAGTATTAAACATTATTACAAACTTTTACAAACTTAAATTATCCCAAAAGAAGCCTACTAGCTCAGCTTTCTCAACCTGAACCCCTAGCTCTCACGCTGGACTGGGGATCCTCGCTACCAACTGGTTCCTTTTTAACTGGAAAGAATATAAACAACATCGCACAAATGAGCTAACTAGCTCAGCAAGTCACAATGATAAAACTGAGAATAATGATCATCAGGTGAATATGATTATGATATCAAGTGAACATTGGATTATGATTTAGAATTGGATATTATACTTTTAATTTAAAAACCAAGGCTAGGCTGCTGATCAGTCACGTACTAACCCCCAACAAGGCACACAGCATTGCTCTAACTACTGGATCCAAGGCACACATTGGCCTAACTTGACCATTATATGGTCTGACCACGAATCTGGTCCACGATTTTATAAAAACAATCCAATTCTAACATAATAACAGAATATGCAATAATAAACAATAACCAGAATCATTAACAATAATGAGTGTTTAACATTGAAAGGGTTTCAATCCTTGTAAGGATCAATAAGGTAATTTAAAAGCTTGGATGTTGGGTAATGAAAGATTTGGATAACAAAGGAATCAACATTTCAGGGTTTCAAAAGTTTAGGCTTTCAAAGCATAGGATACAAGGATTGAATATACAAGTAATTCAGTTCAGTGTTTGGGATTTTGTTTACATGTATTTGTGAAGTAATATCGTATACTTGAGATTTGTGTTTAGGTATACAACAATCAATGGTCTAGAAAGAATAAGGTTCATGGCTCAAGAACAATAACTGGAATCAGGGTTTAGGTTTCAGTGCTTCAAAGCACTTGCAATATCAACAAGACTATCACGTATTACAATATTTTAAGAAAGTTCGGAATACTTGCCTGATATTAGCTTACTACACTGCACTCGTTTCCAATCACAACCGTCTTACTCCTTAACTCTCTGTTTCCCTTTCATACGTCTTGCCTCTTCTGCTCACATATCATAAGCATTTATCAATAATTTACTCATGGAATTCTATTCAACACATACTTCTATCTACCATTCGTTTTACCCAAATCCGATTAACGGATTGAAAGTTATGCAATAATCAAGTAAACACAGAATAAATAGACCGATAGTCAATTAACAAGTCACATATAGCATATAATACATCACGTAATCAATGATATATCATTTATAAAGAAGTCTCGGGTCATAAATAGGCTTTCTGGTATTTAAAATGATTTTTAAAACATTTTTCGGAATTAAAACGGGTCGTTGGATCAATTTCGGGTTAATAAACAGGGTTCGGTTGGCCAATTCTGGCTCCGAAATAATTTTAGAATAATTATCGAGCCTTGGAAATAATTTAGAATAATATTTCAAAGCTCGAAACTATTTTTCAGAATTTTTAAATCATTTTTAAATAATTAAATCTAATTAAATAATTAATTAAAATCAATTAATAATTAATTAAATCAATTAATCAATTCATTTTCGAATTAATTGACCAATTAATCAATTAAAAATTAACTGAAATTAATTAACTAATTAATTTAGATTTATTTGTGAATTAAAAATAATTTTCAGAATTAAAATAATAATTTTTAGAATTTTCAGAAATTAAAAATGAATTTTTATAATAAAAATAAATAGGAAATATAATTTTTAAACATTTTTAAAACAGGAATCCAATTTTTGCAAAGTCTGGAAACTACAGGGACCAAACTGCATCGTTTTCAAAACTATAGGTATCAAACTGTAATTTTCCAGGGGGTCGCCGGAAAACAGTCGGGGATGGCCGGAGAACACGTTCCCGGCGTCCTCACCCCACCAACAGCTCCAGATCACATCTACAGGTTACCAGGAACACAACCATGCAATCAAAACAACCTAACAATCCATGAGTTGGCCGGAATTTGGTCGTGAAATTTTCCAGTTTCCGGCGAACATCGGAAAACTTCAAAACACAACTCCCTTCTCTACAGACCTCATTGGTTCATGAAACTTATACGACTAGATTGCAAATTTCACAGAGAACACAACCCACTATAACACAACATCAATCTATCACAGAATAAGAAACCCCCAAATTTCAATTAAGAACATTCATACGGGTTATAAACCCTAATTTTAAAATTCGAAAATCAAACTCAAATTTGAACATGTTATTGAACTCCAAATCAGACGTATGACATATGAAAATCATCAGCAAAACAAGCTCTACAACATGAAATCATCAAATCATACAAACAATCATCCGAACAAAAATTCATATTTTTAATAAAATAAATACGAAAATAAACAAATTTTTAGAAAAATAACCTTGATTTCTGCAGTGAAACAAAGCTCAGAATCTGATAGAACACTTCAAATCCTTCGTTTTGGTTACTCAAGCTTTGAAAACAGAGATCGGTAACGCCTTCGTTTTGCTGTTTGATTCTTAGAACAGTTTATGTAATTAGGGTTTTTCTCTGAAAATTATATAATTCTTAGAACAGTTTATGTAATTAGGGTTTTTGCAAATGATTTTGATACGAAATAAAATACGGTAAAAGGCTATTTATAATTACGGAAAATTAGTATCCCATTGGATCATTCCGGATATAAAACAATACGTTTATTTGTAAAAACTGATCCAAACGGTATCGGTTTTCGGGATAATTATCCAAATCAGTACAATTTGTACTGCGTTCTTGGTCTCAGCGCCTGGTTATACGTATTATGAAGTGATAATTGTGATAGTTTAATAAAAAGCTCCCGTTTATCGAAATTACGGGTTTTATTGATTTTCCGAAACGAATATTGTATCGAAAATGTTGCGCCGGGACCCGCGCAGGACAAACCGTACGCCGGATCGAAAAAGTCGAAACATGGAAAATGCTCGGAATATTACAATTAGGTTAGGAAGGAGTTCTCGAAAGAGTTTCGGGTTCCAAAAACGTAACAACGGTTGACGTCGGTTGGTTCCCTTTTTATAAAATAGATTTTAATTACCCGAAAAAAGATTTTAGAAATTTCATATGATTCTTATAAATCCATAAACCAACATAAAAATAATTAGGAAGATATGACAATTATCTATATTTTATTTTGGACATATAAAAATTAAAATACTCAATTAATATTATTTTTGAATATTCGAGTACAGATAACACTTAACAATTAGCTCACAGAATAGATACTGAACACACATAATAATTATATAATAGCAAAAATAATTACACGATATATCCCGGATATTACACTGAGTCAGCATATCGGGTATGCTATTATCAATCAAACTCATTTTGATTTTGCAACTGGTATAATTGGTTTTATTGAGGATAGGATGACAGAGGATAGGAATGTTGTCTATTTTGCTAGATTCTGTCAACTTATTTATACTTTTTGTACTGATGAACCTCAACTAGTCAGTTCCTCAACCCCACCTTTTAAAGTTGCAAAACGCTACTTTAATGACCTGGTAAATGCTGACATTAAGAAATTAGTGGTTAGACCATTACAGATTCCTCAGTCTGTAAAACAGATCCTAGTAAATGATGATCCTGATACTTATAGATCTGTTTACTCTGATGTCCAACTAACAACAAACACCCAAAAACCATCATCCTCAGCACCTACCACTCATTCTACTCAACCTACCCTCAGGATATATCTCAAATCCTATCTCTCCACTTCACAGACTGATCAACCCTCATCCTCAGCACCTACTGTGAAGCCTTCATCCTCCAAGCCAAAGAGGACAAAGACTGTTCCTCAAACACCTCAAAAGAGAAGGAGGATTACCTTGAGAGATGAATCTGATACTGAGGAACAGGTTCCTTCTTCAGAACCTGTTGTAGGTGAAGCTGAGAAAGAGACTTCTCAGAAGGATTCTGGAATTGGGGGATCTAGGCTTCTCAAAAGGCTTAGAAGAATGACAGTTCCTGAAACTCCCAAGGAATCCAAATCAACAAAGAGATACAAGAAACAGAGGGCAAAAAGGCCAGTTTCAGATGATGAAGAGGAAGCAGCTAAGGAAGGGGATCAGGAATCTCTGATCTCACAAGACAAGGAATTTGCTCCAGTCACTTCTTCTCCATCAACTCCATCTCAGGAAGTTGTTTCTGAAAAGGCTAACACACCATCTGTGTCTCCTGTTGATCCAGGCACAAGTGCTGATATTGATGTTCAAAACTTGGTTGTACCTGAAGTAATTCTCTTAGAAACTCCAACAGCAACTAATCCTTCTACAACACCTGTTACTGATGCTGTTCAAACTCCAGAGTTATCAACAACACCTTCTATGCATCATGATGCTGATGATCAAACTTTAGGTGAGCATCAGGATTTGGCTGTTGATCAGAACTTAGAACAAGATCAACAATTAGAGGATGCTGAAGCCTCCATTGCTACTCACGCTGTTATTTTATCAGAGGATACTGATTCTGTAAGTTCTGATGCTGTAAATGCTGGAGATACTGGTGATGCTGCTCCAACTGCAGATGATGATACAGCAGGTCCTTCAGGACATGCTCCTCAATAGACTATTCTAAAGTCTGAACTGGTTAAGAAGTTTGTTACCAGAGAAGCACCAGTACCTTGGAGTGAAACTCCTGCAGGTCAGGAGTGGACTAAGGAATGGAACTCAGTTTCATGTGTTCCAACTGAAAAGCATCTTGCTGAGCACTTGACTAAAGCTGATGAAATGTTAAATTCTGATGATTTCAAAACCCAGCTTAGAGTCACTGCATTGAGTACTAAACATCTACAAGGTCTTCACTCAACTACTCATGCAGAGCTACACAAGATTCAGGAAAACTTTATCAAACAGGAACAAGTTTGGAAAATTGATAAGAAAAAGTTCTTCCAACCTACCATTGACAGGATTGCTTATATTTAGAAGACTCAAGATCATCAACAAGCTCAGATTGATGATATTCTGAAAAATCAAGCTTCTCAGCAATCACAACTGACTGAAATCCAATCCTCAGTGGAATTGCTTATCTCTCTTCTACTACCTGCTGATGCCAAAAAGGGGGAGAAAGTAATTAAGTCCAAATGCAAGACTGACAAGACACTGACAGGAAAGGATGATGAAAAAGATGATCAAGGAAACCCTGGAATGGGTAGAGGTCATAGTCAAGGTAGAGGATTCACATCAAGACAAGCTAGTCACAGGACAAGTTCTGATATTGGGAAAAGAATAAGTTCTGCTACTGGTAAAAGGATAAGTTCTGATGAACTTTTAGATCTTGATGAGGAAATGTCAAGACAGTTATTTCTTTAGGAAAATCCAGGAATGGACTTGGAGAGTTTAATGAAAGAAGAAGCCAGGCTTAAATCAGAGAAAGTCACATCTAAATCTGAAGCTTCTGGTAAAAAGCCACTTCCAAAACTCAAAGGCATTGTGATCAAAGAAAGGACACATACTGAAGCAACATTGGCTAGATCATAACCGCAGATAGATCCAAGATCCAAGGGTAAAGAAAAGATTGGTGAACCTATCAAGGTTTATGTGCCTCCTGAGGATGAAGAAATTACTGATGAAAAAGATGATCTTGCTCTGACTTCAAGAAAAGTTCTTAAAACAACCTCTGACATGGCTCAAGTTGTTCAGAGTTAAGAAATTGTAAGTTCTGATATTCAGAAGAAGCAAGTAACCTCTGACATAGCTCAAGTTAACTTGATATCAGAAGATAGACCAAAGACACTCCTACCAGGATTCACTAAAGCAAAACAGACTCAACCTTTGAAGACTACTGCAAGTGGTTTTGAAGCAAGAGTAGTTACTGGAAAGGAAGCAAGAGATAAAACTGGATTGGGAAGTGCTGATGAAAGAAGAATACATAACACTACCAATGATCCAACTTCCTTGAGTGAACCAGGTATTGGAGCAACTCCTGAGAGATTGAATCAACTGGAATCTGTACAAATGGTTTACCATACCTACTTGAAAGAATACATCTTGTTGTACTTCATGACAGATGGTAGGGTTTATCATATAAGACAAAATGCCATTCCATTGAAGTATTTTGAAGAATTGGAGCATGTACTATTCTTACTTCAAGTGGATGACAGAATAACATGAACTGCTGCAAACTATTTGAAAGAACAGATTCAGAGACAGAAAAGGCTTTATTCTGTTAAGTCTGACAGCACATACGTTCCAAAGTACAAAGATCACAATGGTGATATAGTTGAAATGAAGCCCAACACTGCTAAGATTATAACTACCTTTCTGGGGTACAGGGCTGTTGAATTTAATCTTGAGTCTAATAAAGCTTATTTGATCAGACTGGATCAGGATATAAGAAAAGCAAAGATCAATGATCTCAGAGCTGCAATCTTTCAAATTGGTGAAGATACTGCAGAGCTTAAAGATGCCAAAAGGAGAATGATTGATGAACTCAGATATGCTGAGAAATGTTTGTTGAAGAACTATCTCAGAACAACTCCTGACATCAGAGAGATCAAATGATGAAGCCAAGTCGAAGATCTACAATTGCTTAAATTCTGATATTTGTACAGACTAAAGTTGTTATCAGAAGTTGAATATTGGTAAAGCTTTAAGGACTGTAAGTTGTAGTTATCTTGTCTAATTCTCATGCATTTGTACTTAATGTTTTTGACATCATCAAATATCTGTTAAACTTGTATATTATGCTAAATTTACAAGTTGGGGGAGATTGTTAGATATATTTGATAATGTCATGGCTAATATAATTTATGTTTAGATATCAGATCTTACTTAACAGGACAAATCAGTACTTAACTGTTGATCAGTACTTATACTGGAAGTCAGGACTTAAGGATATCAGTACTTATATTATCAGGAGATAATCATCAGAAGTTAGATATCAGAACTTAAGTGCTGAAGGACGATCAGATAAGGATAGTAGCTGATTAAAGGAAAGAAGATCAAGATAAACATAAGAAGAGATATGCATGAAGAAGGAGTTCCGTGAAGAATGGAATACTTGGAAGAAAAGATATCTGATTGATATATTTTAGGAAGCAGAATTATATTCCATATCAATTAGCGATTATCTTGTAACTGTGTAGTATATAAACACAGACATAGGGTTTACACTATAAGTGTTATCATATTCGAGAAGATTATTCATTGTAACCCTAGCAGCTCTCGTGATATTTGTTCATCACTGAGAGGTAACAGTTCCATACTGTAACAGAGTTTATTGTTTCAATAAAGTTTGTTTTCTGTTACTTAATATATTAAAGTTCGATTTGATTGTATTATACACTGTATTCACCCCCCCTCTACAGTGTGTGTGACCTAACAACGTATAAATCAAAAATTGGGTATAAACCCTAATAATCGAATTCGATCATACAAGAATCGTTTGTTTAATTAACCACCATGAATCGATTGAAAACATCACAAAGAAGCTATATCAATGATCAAATCATCCTAATAACCCTAGAATCAAAACTTCCTAATTCGAGTATAAACCCTAGAAATCGAAATTGAAAAATAACAGATTAAAACAAGAAATTTATGCTAGAAATCAAAAGAACAGATCAAAAGGATGAATTTGAGTACTCACATCGATCGATTTGATGCAGAAAAATGATCAAAATCACGGTTTGATTCCACGACCCGAATACAGAAACCCTGACCTGAATTACTGAGAATTTTCTGATTTTCTGAATTTTTAGTAATTAATTATAAATAATTAAATAAAAATTGGGCTATTTATGGAAAGTAAAATAATACTACTAATTAAAATTAAGGCCCTAATTACACATCTATTAAAATTAATTGGCCCCTAAATTTTATAATTTTTGAGTATTAATTTCTAATTTTAAATATTTAATGTACATAAATATATGCCAAAAATTCCCAAAAATTGTAAATAATTAAAAAATGCAAAGAAATAGTATAATTGCAAGTCCTATAATTTTATAAAAATAAAAATGTGATTTTTGTGGGTGGTTTAACACCCGAAGGGGCCCGAAAAAGTCATTTTTCGTGAACCGAGAAAATTTATAAAATAACTGGATGTTTAGAATAACACAATGGTACAAGCCATTCTAGAAAAAATAAAGCCAATTATTTTTTTTGAATTATCAGCTATTAAAATATAGTTCGGGTCGTTTAACTTTTGATACGAAAGCTTTTAATATGAAATAAAATATCTGATAAATACCCAAAAAATACCATGACAATACAGAACACACGTAGCACATAGTAGTTAGTGGTTTATACTTAATTACACATAAATGACATAATAAAACACATAGTTTATCTTTATTACGATATAATACAAGCGAAATTTTCCAAGTCGTTACAAGAAGTGTTGGGCAGTTTCTTCTTCTTGACAGAGTTAACAAAAGTAGAACTTGAGTATTCAAAAGAAACAACATTCTTAGTTTGATTAACATTTTCTTCTTTGATCACATATCTAAAGTTAACTTCTTTTAGATTCTTTCTCAGCTTATGACAGCTGGTCATCACTTTCATATTACAAGGAATGCAATCAAACTTATCACAGAAAAAGTAGGGGTCATTTGTTTGAGCTTCATTATACTTGCAAGCTCCATACTTTGGCTCACTAACAACCTTTTTACAAAGGTGAGTTAGATGATTTGTTGAGCCACATCTTTGACACTGCTTTTTGGGAGCATCTGCAACATAAGCATAATTGTTGCTTTTGTTGACACCTATCTTTCCATTTTCGTTCTTCTTTTTTCTTCCAGTGCTTTCATTCTTGATCTCATTTACTGGTGTCTTGATTCTTGGACTAGCTTCAGGCTTCTTCTCACATTCAGTATTTTAAGTGGATTTTTTATTCTTCTTTTCTTAATCTTCATCTACAATTTCTTGCTTAACGCTAAGCTCCTCTTCACTAAAGTTCAGCTCACAAGCTTTGAACAAGGGTGCATTTACCTTTTTGAGCACCTCATGAACTTCTTTGTTCACACTTTCCTTTCCCTTATCAACATCACTTTTCTTGTGAGATGCACCAGCCTTATAGTCCAAGCCAATAGCTATGTTAGCACATGACTTGTTCTTTTCATGGTATTGACCAACCAATTGAGATGAATTTTTAAATGACTTGAGCTTAAGATCATTTTTCTCAACTTTGTCTCTTAGCACAACTTCTACTTCCTCTACACATTTCAGCTCATTTTTGAGATATTCATTTTCTTGTCTAACTACTTTTAGACTAACAAGCTACAACTCTAGTTCTTGTTTCTCAATTTTAAGTTTCTCTTCACTTTTGGAAGCCTACTAAGTTCCTCAATAGTTTCCACCATGCTTGTATGACTGTGAAACATTTCTACACTCATATTTTTAATAGTTTCCTTATATTGTGAAACATTCAAATTAATGATGGTTAGAATAGGTACCTCAGATTTAGATGTAGATGACTCTTCTTCCTCTAAGGTCATGCGAGCATAATTTCCATATTCTTCAACATCATCTACATTATTTGTGTCATCCCAACTCTTACCTTTAGCAATATAAGTTTTTCCCAATTGTTATCTCAGAAGTGCTTCATACTTAGCTTCAAGCTCCAAATAAACCTTATCATTCTTCACCTTTTTAGGCTTCCTGCATTCTGTGGCAAAGTGATCAAGTTCATTACAGTTGTAGCATCTAATATTTGATCTGTCCACGAATCCTGACTTGTAACCATCTTTGCGAGTTGCATTTGTCTGAGTCTTTCCTTCCCAGTTATTGTAGGTTTTTTGGCCTTTATGCTTGAAATACCTAGGCTTCTTGACTCTGATGTTTGAAATTTTTCTTGCTAGATAAGCCACAAACTGGTCCATTTTATCCAACTCATCAAGAGTATAGTACTCATCCTCTTTCAACTCTAGAATGACTTGTTTTTTAAGTTCCTTGTTCTTTTGGTCAACAACTTGAATAACTTGAGTCTGGAGTTCAATTTCATCTTCAATTATTTTCTTGTCATTGGCTATCAAGACACTTGATATATCCACAACATGCCTTTGACCCACTTTTAATGACTTTCTTTGCATAATTTCAAGCTCATAGGTTTTGAGAATATCATACAAAACCTCCATAGTTATTCTCCCTAGATCATATCCTTCTCATATTGTAGAGATCTTCTGTTCTAAATGGTCAGATCTAGTTAGCAAGAATTTAAGGTTAACTTCCCCAACTTCATAGTATTGTCGTGAAAGTGCAAGTCATTTATCAACTTGCCTAAAAATGTTTCTTTTTTCTCTTCATTCGAACTATTTACTTTCGCCTATGGCGGAATTCGTTTATAATAGTTTAGTAAGTCAAACTACAGGTCGCAAGCCCCTGTTCCCTTTCCAGATTTTGACCTCATTCTGAAGGAAGAAGGGTCTTTGAAAGACCTCAATAATGCCTTCTTTAGGTTTAGCCATGAAACCCTTATATTGTGAGACTAAAATTCTTTTTTGGCTTGATCTCACCTTTTAAGTACCTTCACACAAGATCTCTATCTTTTCCCATATCTGCTTAGCTGACTCATAATTAATAATGTTGTTGTATATCATATTATCAAGAGATTTAATGAAAATGAGTTGTAAGATACTGACAAGTGAAACTTTCTCCTTTTCTGTTTCTGTGTATGTAGATGGATCTTTAGGAGCAAAGTGACAAGGAATGACCATATCACCATCTGTTGCTTTAGGCACCCTTACCATAGGAATGAAGGGTCCATGCTTAAGAATTTCAATATACAATGAATTGGCCATCTTGATGTACACCATCATCTTCTTCTTCTATAAGGTGTAGTTCACTTTGTCAAAGAAAGGGATCTTGATACTGCTAAGTTTCTGTGCACTCATACTTCGAAGATCTAATCTGTTTACTTTCAAATTTTGCTCTGATACCACTTGTTAGGTATGAAGTGCAACACGGGGGAGGGTGAATGTGTTTTCTTATTTTGTTGATGAATTGTGAATGTTTTTGGCTTGTGGAACTAAACAACAAGATGTATTTGTATTGAAAAAAGAGTATATGTAAACACACAAGTAATTTATCAAAAAATCACTTGCTTTGTATTAAATCAAATTTGTTTATGCTACAAATATGTGTACTTGGAAATAAGAACCCAACTACTTCTCTTCAAAAAATTTCAAGATTTTGTAGATATGTGTTACTTGCTAAACAAAGACCCGTGACATGCTTATAGATTAACATGCACGGTTTACGAAACTTGCACTAAAATAGACTAACACATTTTCTAAATCTCCTTTGTCTGTTTCTATTTCTATTGCAGCATATCTGTGCAGAATTTACTAGGTCTGTGACCCTCTTTTGTCCAGTTCATCTTGGCCCTTGATCTTGCATTCTTCAAGCTGTATTTGTACGCTTTCCAATTCAGTGTTATAATTGTTTGTTGACTGATAATCTTGAATCTTCAATGTCATAACCCAATTTTTGGAATTTTTGAAACTGTAATGAATAGTAACTTTTTGCTGATTGTGCCGATTAAGGAAAATTATCAGACCACACTATATAGGAGTACTATTATGGAAATTCTGAGATCGTATTAGTATTCCATAATGTAAATGAGTGTATGTAAAGGTCATCAGAATTCGAATCCGAACACTTTGATTTTTCCCGAAAATCCACTAGATACCGAAAGAATTAAGTATAAGGTAACATGATTCAAAGGATTTAAATTTAAAGATTATAAGAGAGGATCATTAAAGGAATATAAAATATTAAGAAAGGTTTAGGGAAGCCCAAGTAATAAGATCAAGGATTATAAGAGATGATCATTAAAGGAATATAAAATATTAAAAAAGGTTTAGGGAAGCCCAAGTAATAAGATCCCGGATATGATTCCTCAAACGATCAACGAGAGTGAAAGTTAAGCGAACCCTAAAATAGATAAGCGACCATTACCTTAATTGATCCAAGGTTGATATTAACCAAGGCTAAACCACCATATAAATAGCAAGCAAGGAAATCAGGAAGCAATTTTTTCTTCCCCCTTTTTTATTCATGCTCTCGGCTTCATCAAGAAGAATAAACGAAGAAAAATCAAATCTCAAGCTTCACTTCTTAATCAATTACAAGGTAATTATATAAGCTTCCTTGTGATTAGATATACATATCCTAGGAGTTTAAGCCTTCATTGACATGCCAATCGTTTTCTATAAATCATCAAAAGTGATGATGAATAGTACTTTTCAAGAACTTATTTTCTTGATTTTGTTTTCTTGGTTAGTTTAAGCTATATTAAGGATATACAAGGAGCATACAAAGCTTATTATCCACTCTTACACACCAAGGAAGGTATAGTCTTCAAAACCCTAGCTTTTACTTTGAGTTTAATGAGTTGTTTGGTTGGATTAGTGAATGAGAAGCATGATCCATGGTTATTAAGTTAGTTTTGTTTGATTTGCAATGATTATGTTTAATGGATTTATGATTATGGTTGAATGAGTTGATAATTTTGAGGGTGTGGACTGAGTTAGTGTTGTTTAAGAGAAGTATTGATTTGTTGGTGATGGTTGATGAATTGGTGAGGCTTTGGTGTAGTGAATATTTGGAAAAACTCTTAAACATAGCTGTCGTAATGCCCATTTTCTTTTAACTGTTTGTGCTTAGTATTCGGAATAGAAAACTCAGTGACCAAACTATAACTTTGTAATGTTTAGTTAGATCTTGTCGTAAGCTTCGTTTTGGTATGTGGTTCGCTTAAATTGATTTACTGTTTAGGAGAAACGACTGTTTTAAGTAATGGTGTTTTGCGAACGAACCTTTACCCCTCACTTAACTTTGAAACCTTGTTTAAGGCCCTTAAAAGACTAATTGAATTATGAAACAATTATGTAAGGCTGATTAGTCAGTTGGTAGAGTACTCACGAAAGAGTCTCCTTGAAACGTTTAATGGTTAATTTTATAAAAATGGCGAAGCCGAGGGTACGCGGGCGACTAATGTAAATGGTTAAGCGTAGAAGCGAATGTTAGGGTCTAAATGGATAAAGTCTAGTTTCTTAAGCGACCGAGGATTAATTCTGGCTTATGTTGTTGTTCATAATTTACCGGACCCACTCTAAGCTTAAGTCTACCCTGGAACACTCAGGAAAGTTTTCTGCCCGTATAGCTATTGTTGTGATGTATATATATGCATTATCTCGTTATATGTGCATGATTGTTATTAGAAAATCTTGGGATATATTGAAGCATATTGATATGATATATATATATATATATGCATGTCTGTTTCAGAATCTTGATATCTCATTGTCGATTCAATTGCTTATAAACTGCATAATACTTATGCTTGTGATAGGCATTATTTGCGTATACCCTTAGTATAGGGAACCCAAAGTTGGATATTTTCCTAAACCGGGAGGCGATGCCCCCAGGTATAGACTATATATATATAGTTTTCTATATGTATTAACCGAATAAGGTTATTCGATAGTTTTGATTAATAATCAAACTTTATTTTTGATTATTCAAATAAAGATCTTACTTTCGTATAAGTATATCTTTTGTTATTTATTATTCAGTTTCAAGTATTAGTTTCAAAAACTTCTACTTCATTTATTTTTATAAAAACTATCCTTTATGGGAATATTATTTAAATAATAATATTCAGATGTTTTCTAGTATATCGGAGCTGATTTATTTTATTAAATCATCCTTACTTTAAACGTTTTCAAAAATGTTTTCGAGTCTTCAAAATGATTTTAAAAGTTAGAGCGGATCCCAAAAATCGTTTTAATTTAAATCTTTCCTTTCGCGGAGGGATTTAAATACTCGCTCAAAACCTCAGGGATCCGACTCCGTGGTGTATTTTTGTCACAACGAAGTTGCTAATTTGATAATAGAGCTTTTGATTACTTGCCTAACATTCGGTAAGTAAGTCCATCTAAATGAGTCGGCATAAGCGACATGCCAAGGTACAGTCTATCAAGGTGTAAGAGGCTGGGTGACAGTCCATCAAGGCGTGAGTGGCCGGGTAACGGTCCATCAATGCCTCAACTCCGGGGTCAGGAGTTGACGTACACCAACAATAATAATATAATACAAATCATTAATAATACATAACCATGACCCCTTTTACCGAGACCTTTTCCAGGTTTAAGTATGACATAGGTTACAACTATTAAAAACCAACCTTCGCAAATAATCTGAACAATACTATCTTAATACAGCAGCTCAACGGACCATCTCCGGTGTATTATCCCATATTTTCAAATATTATTATTATTATTATTTGAAGTTGTTTATGTGAATTTTAGTGAATTATATGATAATTGAAATTGATGTTTGGGTGTTTATATGTGATATTCTTTGGGTATTCTAATTTTTATATGTCCAGAATAAATTATAGATAATTATGATATTTTTCTGGTAATTTTTGGATTGTTATATGATTTATAAGAATTTATAGATTTAATAATTATTTTCAGAGTAATTATAAAACTATTTTATAAAGCCGGGAATCATCCAACTTCAACCGTTTTTGTATTTTTACAACCCGAAACTCTTCAGAAAACTCCTTCCTAACTTAATTTGATTATTCTGAACATTTTCAGTGTTTTGACTTTTTCAAACCGGATTACGGTTTGACCCGTACGCGTCCCGGCATAAAATTTTCGATACGATAATCATTTTGGTAGATCAATAAAACCCGTATTCTCGAGAGACGGGATATTTGTACATTACTTTCTCATAGGGTGTTTTATAAGAAGTAATTATCCAAATCTGGTATTAAATTATATCATTTTTATAGTTAATTCGCGTCTAAGTAATCTATTTTTGGATCGGATATGATCTAATAGGATACTCGTTACGTGTTTAAGATGCATATATGTGAATCTATCCGTAATTTAGACACGTGTTTATTTGCGTCTTTATCGAGTTACTCATTTTATCTCGTTTTGTGTGTGTTGAATGTATTTTATGTATTTATGTATTTTCAGGGTTTTCTATTAATTTAGGGATCATTTCTGTTTTTCAAAAATAAATTGACCAGGACCTCACCGGGACGTCAAAGCCCACAAAATTTACGTTTTTAATTTTATAAAATTATTCGTATTTCAAATACCCAGTATTTCGACATCTTTGCATTATTCGCAAATTTTGGAAAATTTTGATATAAATTTTATATTTTATTGCTTTTAAAATTATTCCCCATAATTGTTATTTTTGGGGCCTAATTATTTTAAATAAGGGATAAAAACACCCTTAATTAATTTTGGGGTATGTATTTTTAAAAAATATAAATAGCCTGAATTATTTATTTTATTTCATTTTTATTTCATTAAAAACAAAAGTTGGAAGAACATAAGTGGGGGTATGATTTTGTTCTTGACATAAATCCAGTGCTTTTGAGAGATTCACTAATCTGTTCTTGAAGTTCGAATAATCAAATTGAAGCTCTAATCAAGGCCATCATTTTGATATCAATTTCATTAACAAAGGTTGATTCTTTATTCATTCGTTATTTTGTTCTTGGGGTTCGAATTGGGTTATGTTTGTGTGATGAATTTCTGTTTGTTTTGATGATTTAGTAAGCTTTGTCATGATTATTGGAGTCGTTTTGTGTTATTAAATCATGTGTTGTAATTCGGGATTACTAAGTTAGAGTTCTTGTTTTAGATATTTTTTATATTCGATTCTTTGAAATATTGTTGAATTGATGACTGATATGGAGATATGGGAATGATTCTGTGTAGTATAAGCTTCGATTTTCCGTAAGAACCTTTAAATTTGGTTCAGGAATGGGTAGTAACGGAGTTTGGCCGGACTTGTCACCGGCAGCGGGCTGCAGATCGTCGGGATCGACGATTGGATCGTTGATTCGGGCAGCTGATGTTTGCAGTCGTGCTGTTGAGTTGCAAGGAACAAAAACGTACCAAAATTACGTTGGTTTCGACTGGGTTCTGAATTTTCTGGGCAGCGAAGGGGCCACCGGAGTTCTAATCTGGGTTAAAATTCGGCGGTTCTTGACGTTCTTCGTAGACCCGGATGACCCGATTTCAACCCGCCCAGCTGACCCCCTTTTGATCTGTTTCCCCTAATTCAAAATCCAGAAACCTGTTTGTGCAGATTTTCTTTTAAAAATAAATCAAATATCTATTTAAATTCTAAAATCTTATTTATTAAATTCCAAAAATCATTTTAAATTCCAAAAATCATCTTAAATTCCAATTTTAATTTGGTTAATTATTATTTAATAATTGACTGAATTAGTTTAAATTCAAAAAATTATTTTATTTTATTATCCAATTTGATTTAATTATTTATAATTTATTTTAGTTAATTATTTATGAATTTAATTAATTGATTAAATTATTTAATCAATTAATTTTATTTATAAATAGTTAATAAATTATAAATTATTTATAATTAATTCAAATAATTCCTAAAAATTGTTTTTAAACTTTTAAAAATTATATTTTGGTATTGAAAAATCAATTAATGTTATTATTAATTGATTTATTCCTAATTATTCGTATTTTATTTATAAAAAATAAACCGTTCGTCCGTTTAATACAAAACGAACGCGAATAGACTCAGAAAAATATTCCGCTTTCATTAAAAATACTTTTGAGACCCAAATTCTTTTATTTCGAAAGGTTGCTTGTTTTACGAGTTAATTCTGAGTCAATTTTTGATCAATAAATCATATTTTTGACCCGATTTCAGTTTTAAGCGTATTAAGTCGAACCTTTTGGCGAATCGAGTCATATATTATATGAAATATGTGATAAATGAGTTATGTGTTTACGTGGTATGTGAATTTCGTGCGTACGTGGGTCAAGAGTCTTGTATTTTACTGTTTTCTTTATGTGTGGGCTATCATATGGGTAGACGATAGGATTTTGACGCGCAGTTCGTCGAGTAATTATCGTTTAGATGATTGAAATTGTATCTTTTAATTATAGATGCAGATCATTCGAGTTGATCAGGATAAGATGTTGGATAAAGAGTGAAATGGAATGGTGTTGGTTATCTGGCTTCTAGCAATCATAGGAGCAGCGTATCAGTGAATTGTTGGAATAAAAGGCGGTGATGTTTTGATACAGAATGTCAGAATAGATGTGTTATTGCGAGTGTGACTAACTGCTAAAAACCAAAGGCAAGTATCCCTATCATCACTTATTATTCAAGTGATATTTATTTTGAATCCTATTTTGCAAGTATTGCTTTCCCTATTCTCAGTTCGGAATAGATAAATATTTTACATATCGCTGAATTGAACGATTCTGTTTACGCAAGTACTCTTCTGCTATTCTATGTTCAGAATAGCTAAGTGATTTTACTTATCAAATGAATGGATTTATAAATATTTTGGATTTTGAGAAAAATGATTTGGTTGCGAGTATTCCTACCCAAGTGAATGGGGGAATAAAAATTTATAAAGGTGTCGATTATTATGACCCATTTTCAATAAAATGTTTTAAGATTGGAATGGTTACTGGTTACAACATAGGTGATCGAGATATCGGTCCAGCTGTAATATCTTTCAAGGCGAATATATGCCTTTTCTGGCGCCCTATAGGTACCGTATGGCTGCGGGATACGGGTATTACCTATATTTACGGTATGGCTGCAGGATACCGGTGCTGTTTTGTGACTGATCATTAGGAACAACATGAAATATTATTGGTTCCAATCTAAACTGTTGTTTCTAAATTGTTTTTATATTCATAGAATAAATGATTTATCAACTATTTCTATTTTGGATAAAAGGTGAAATGCAGTTTTGATTCAGTTTTTGATTTATGTCGATACTTACTTTGTTGTTAAATATGAAAGGTGGTATTAGTATAGATGATTGATATTGACTTCACTATGGGATGTTGTGAGCATCAAAGTTCATATTGATATCTACTTTGATATGACAACAAAATTAGTATTAATATCAAGAGTTCGGTTTTTGAGTAAAGTTTATGATTCAGTCCATAATTGTTGCTTCTTGTTATTGTTGTTTATGATATTTCCGTAAACACGATTTTACGAGTTTTATTCTCATCAAGACTCAAAGTATTGCTGAATCATTTCGCAAGAAAATATCAAACAGAGTTTTGAATACAGTGAGACACAATTATCCGATTCTTTAATAAATTTTCTGTTTCAGCAATTATGATTTTAAAATGTTCTGCGCTATTGCAGATGTCAGTTTTATATCAAAATGACCCTATATTTTCTATAATGAACTTGCTGAGCATTTCTTCTGCTCATACTTTCCTGTTTTCAAATTTAACCTCCAGCGAGGATTAGCTTGCGCTATGTAGCCGCGTAATTCGAGGAATGAAAGAAGAAGCTCTTGGAAGGTGGTTGGTCCAGGGTTTACGGGCTAGTGTAAGTTCCATTTTGTAAAGTTGTTTATATTATATTATGTTATAGTTGTGTATTGTATTTGGGCCTAGTATACTTCTTTTCGAAGATATACTAGTGGGTTAAGTTTTAAGGTTTAGAATTATTGAAAAGAGTTTTAAAAGAAAGGAAAAAATTTATTTATGGAATTTGGATATCTGGTTTCTAGAACTGTAACCTTAAAAGATCTTGGGTATATTTTGGGATCATAGATGATATATTTCAGTTGCTGGAATTTATTTATTGGTTAAACAGGTTATTTTGGATTGAGGTTTTATAGTGACGACCAAATCCTCTGACCCCGGATTTGGGGGCGTTACAGGTTGTTATCAGAGTTGAGGTTATAGTATACCAGAAACGAGAGTGTGTAGGAGTGTGTATAGCTATGTGAGGACGTTTGAGCTCATATCAAGTTCCTGTTGGACTATTGGATATAGTACCAACAAGTAAGTTAAGATAGGCGCATTCGTTCGAGATGGTTGTGTTCAGCTGAATGGAACTCCGGGAAGCTGCAACTTCTATTGTGGAATCTTCCGAAGCCACTACGATTCGATGACGATGAAGATTATCGATATACTTAGAACATGAAGAAGTGTCTAGAATCAGATGGCGAATCAACAGAAGAGTTCAAAAAGAAGATAAGTATTAAGACCTTGGCAATACCTTCTATTTCTATAACTTCTTTTGTCATCTCTCCAAAAGAGGTATCTGTTAGAGGATATATTCCCTAACACTCGTTTAATCATTTTGTGCAAGAATCTTGTTTTCTGAATTTCATTTTTTTCCAGAAATATCAACTTTGAAATCTTTTCAGTTTTATTCATTTGATTTCGAATTCCTTTGATATTCTTTTATTCTGGTTGAGATGAACAACCCTAACTATAGGGGACACAAGGTATACCTGTCTGTGTGATAGGAGTTGGATGGGACGCCATCACTTGTTTGTGTTGTGGCTTCAAGAAGGTTAATAACCTTTAGTAGCGTCTTAATTTGGACACGCAATACCAAGTTCATTTTTTCATATTGATCTCTCAGTTATTCTTTCATTTCGACAATACTTTCTCAAAAATTCAAATTTTGGTAACCACAATGGTGGGACATCCGTTATGATATAAAATTCTTTTTTCTTTGGAATTCCATGATTTTATTATTTCAAATATTTGAAGGTATTCCAATCAAGTTGGGCTGAGTTATCCTGGCAAGTCAAAGTAAGGCTATGTGAAGGGATTGCCAATAGTAGCAGTGGATTGCGATACGATTAAAATATCAATGGCGTGTAACGAAGTCAATTTGTCTCTTTATTTATCTCTTTATCTCTCTTTCTTTTTCTTTCTCTTTATATTTCTCTCTATTCTTTCTCTCTCTATCGGTAAAAGTGATTTTATGGAGAAATTGGTCAAATGGTATGTTGAAGGAACGATGGTGTGGAATGAAGCTCCCGTGATAACTGTATGGTATAATTGAGAAAAGTTACATATGCAAGGTTGGAAAGTTGGTAAGGAGATCCCTAGTGTTTTCTTCTGCTGATTCCGAGGACGAAATCCTTATAAGGGGGGTAGATTGTAATATCCCATATTTTCAGATATTATTATTATTATTTGAAGTTGTTTATGTGAATTTTAGGGAATTATATGATAATTGAAATTGATGTTTGGATGTTTATATGTGATATTCTTTGAGTATTCTAATTTTTATATGTCCAAATAAATTATAGATAATTATGATATTTTTCAGGTAATTTTTGGATTGTTATATGATTTATAAGAATTTATAGATTTAATAATTATTTTCTGAGTAATTATAAAACTATTTTATAAAGCCGGGAATCGTCAAACTTCAACCGTTTTTGCGTTTTTACAACCCGAAACTCTTCAGAAAACTCCTTCCTAACCTAATTTGATTATTCTGAATATTTTCCGTGTTTTAAGTTTTTCAAACCGGTTTACGGTTTGACCCGTACACGTCCCGACATAAAATTTTCGATACGATAATCATTTCGGTAGATCAATAAAACCCATATTCTCGAGAGACAAGATATTTGTACATTACTTTCTTATAGGGTGTTTTATAAGAAGTTCGGTTTTGATAATTATCCAAATCTGGTATTAAATTATATTATTTTTATAGTTACTTAGCGGCTAAGTAATCTATTTTTGGATCCGATATGATCCAATAGGATACTCGTTACGTGTTTAAGATGCATATATTGTTGGGTTTCGAGCACATAAACGCAACAGAAACAGTAATTAAAAACGTGAAAAACCAGAATTTTCGAAACCCACCACAGGATCCATGCGAAAAATAGATATTTAATCCGTAGATTAGATTATTTACCTTAAGAAGCTTTACAAATTGGTTGACTAATGGAGTCCCAAAGCTTGTTCAATCACCACGCATCCCGCTCTCGCGATCTACGCTCTATCGGTATCCACACGAATGCTTGAACTCAAGGATTGGATGTGTACTAGCACAAACCCGTTTCTTCTTTCTCTCTCCATCTTCTCTCTTGGTGGCTAGGGTTTTAGTAAAAGTCTAGCTTACAAAATCAGCCACACAAGAGATATTATATAGAGAGTAGAAAAATGAATTATAACTCTTAACTAATTAGGAGTTATTATTAATTCGAAATTCCTATTCTATATTATAATTAAGTCTCACTTAATTATTTAACAAATAAATTTCATAATTAATATTAGTAATTTCGAATATCAATATTTATCGAATTAATTAAGTCATACTTAATTAATATTATAAATAATTCGAATTACTTTAATATAATTTAAATCTAATTTAAATTAAATAATCCTTCAAGCATTCTTAGTGTGTGACCCTATAGGTTATTATTACGTTGGCAATGAATTTTAAATCTAATTTATAATCGTAAACAATGAGCGGCATCTAGTAATACATCATTGCTACCCAAGTAATAATAATTGAATCGGTGATCGATTAAACCTTTTGTGAATAATGTATAATGTAATATAATCCCTTTAACTAAATATTATAGATTAAACTAGAGGCATGTAATGTGTCATCCTCATCATAGTTTAATCCAAGTTTTCTTGAACAGTGAGTAAACTATCATATCAAATCAACATTTGAGCGTGACCACGCATTTCATAGTCTAGCTCACACAAGAGGCCAATAATATCACTCCTAAAATATGAGGGTTAAATCCCATCTAGATCATTCATATTTCTCATATGATTCATAATATAACCAATGTCCACTTTTATCATTACCCGATCAAGGATAACTTTTAATAGAATCAATGTATATTAATTCTCGTATAGAAATATAATGACTTCAGGTCTAAGGACCATTACATCATTATCATTGTGAGAATTACGTATGACATAATAGACATGTAGAATCTCATATTGGATATGTCCATCACCATGTACATATACATCTGCCTGTGTTTTTGACTTTAGTATCACTATGCCTATGATCAATGAGATGTGATCATCAGTCAATAAACACACCAGTCTTAATGCATTTTTATTGTCCCTTAACAATAATACTCAACTAGGGACCTTTAGGAATATAAATATTATTCTCATAATCTCATTTCTAAGTCACGTACTTAGAGATATAGAATTGCATATCATATTCCAAGGATATTTATCAATCTAACATTTATATCGCAGTAAATTAAGAATTAATAAATTATAAAAAGAACAATCGATAGAACATAAACATTAATAATCCTAATGTCTTAAACTAAAACATCATAGTGTAGTCTCTAGGGACACAAACACTAACAATCTCCCATTTGCACTAGAGCCAATCACCCATGTATCTAATACTCATGGAACTAGTATGACCATCGTACTTCTGCTGCAACAAAGCCTTAGTCAGTGGGTCTGCAACACTATCATTACTATGCACTTTACATTTATATCTCCTTAATCATTAATCTCATTAATAAGGCGATATTGCCTAAGGACATGCCTAAACAGTCTCCATGGTTGTTTTAAAAAATATCAATATATTCGGCTTCCATAGAATCATCAATGTTCTTGCTGTGAACTATTCAAGCTAACATCAATTATATTTAGACAAAATACAAAACATACATAAACTCGTAATCATCCTTGTCTGTTCAAAAATTAGGTTCAGAAAACTAGTATCAGTGTAACCCTTTATAACCAGTTCCTTATCTTCTCCATACACCAAAAATAAATCTTTAGTCCTCTTTAAGTACTTAAGAATATTCTTGAAAACTATCAAGTGACCCTCACTTGGATTAGACTAGTATCTTATCGTCATGCTCAAAGCTTATGAAACATCAAGATACATACATATCATTGTACATATTATAGATCCAATTACTGACGCATCTGGAACTTTCTCAAACGGCCCGTATCATCTAATGATTTAGGGGGCAATTATCTTTTGAGATCATTATCCCATGAGACATCGAAACATATCCTTTCTTTGTCTCTTGCATCATGAAATGATTTAATACTTTATCAATGTATGTACTCCGACTAGGTCGATTAATCTTTTCAATCTATCTCTATAGATCTTGATCCCTAATATATAGGTAGCATCGCCTAAGTATTTCACCAAGAAACTATTTCTCAACCAAGTCTTAACAACCTGTAGAAAAGGTATGACATTCCTTATTTGTTATATGTCATCTACATATAATACTAGGAATGTCACATGGCTCCTACTAACCTTCTTGCAAACATATGGTTCATCTTCATTTTGAATAAAGCCAAACTCTTTGACTATTTCATCAAAATGAATATTCATTTTCCTTGAGGCTTTCTTCAATCTATAAATAGATAGAAGCAACTTACAAACTATCTTAGCAAACTTTGGATCAACAAAACCCTCAGGTTATATCATATATACATCCTATTCAAGGCACCCATATGTTAGGTCACACAACACTATAGAAGGGGGTTGAATATAGCGTTTATACAATCAAATCGATTTCAAACACAAGTATGTAACAGTAATTAAGTATATTTAATATAATAAACTCTGTTACAGTAGAACAGTTGTTCTCTCTCAGTGATGAACAATATCACTAAGAGCTGCTAGGTTACAATGTATAATCTTTCTCGTGAATGATAACACATATAGTGTAAACCCTAAGATGTGTTTATATAGTACACAGTTACAAGATATCTTCTAATTGATATGAAATATAATTTCGTCTCCTTAAATATATCAATCAGATATTATCTTCTACAAGTATTCTAGTCTTCTAACTCTTCATGCATATCTTCTATTGTTTTAGTCACGATCATTTCCTGTTAATCAGCTGTTTTCCTTATCTAAAGTATCCGCATTTAAGTCCTGATATAAATTCTGATGACCTTAAGTTCTGATATAAGTTCTGATTTCCAGTAAGTCTTGATATTAAGTTCTGAAACTAAACACAACAGATTAGATATGACATCACAATTATATCTAACAATCTCCCCCAACTTGTAAATTATGAAAAATATACAAGCTAATAGATTTGATGATGTCAAAAATATTTAAGTACAAATGTAATAAGAGTTTATTTAGACAACTAATTACAACTTACAATCCTTGTAGCTTTTACCAAATTTACTGAGTCAATCTGAATCCAAAGTGATTCTTGACAAAGTTTGATATCAGCTTTTCTTCAGCATTCCTCAGGACTTGAGCTAATGTAGCTTTGACTTGCTTCATTTCTTCATCTTGACTTCCAATCTGGTAGATTGCAGTCCTAAGTGCTGAGATATGATTTCTTTCCAAACCATCACCAAGTCTGATTACTCTTGGATGGGATGAGTCTTCATTATAGCACAAACATTTCTCTTTCAGAATGACTTCAAGTTTAGCAGAATCTTTCTTCATTGGAATCTCACTTCCATCATCTTCAACTATATTTGGAATGAATTCTGTAACCCTTGATCCAGAAATTCTTGCTTTATCCCTTATGGTCTTCATGATGAAATTTGACCATCTCCTAGTAATCTCAGACTTTATCTCCAAAAGATAATGAAAGAATTGAAGTTCTTTCAGAGATTTGTTCAGCACATCTGATTCTGACATTCTTTATGTTCTTCCATCTTCAAGAAACATAATCAGTTTTTCTTTGACATTACTTTTATCATGAGCATCCAGTACCACTTGAACAGATATAACCTTATCAAGGTGTTTCTTTGTAACTTCTTCAAGAGGTTTGTCAGTCAATAAGAATGGATCTCTTGTAGGTACTTCAACTCCTGTCTTGATCTTGGCTTCTTCAGAACCTAATCCAGCTCTGTCTCTTGCTTCTCTGGATTTCAATCCAACATTCATGAAATCAGATAGTAGCTGGCTTTTCTTAGGATCCGATGGATTAACATTCTTCCATAGGAGTTTTCTCTTATTAGTAACTATCAATTTGTTTAAATCAACTTGAGCTTTGTCAGAGGTTGATGTCTTGATGACTTGATCAGAATTTGTTGTTTCTTCTATAGCTTGTTGTTCTTCATTCTGAACAACTTGAGCTGTGTCAGAGGTTGTCTTAGATTCTTCAGTTATCTTCCTTCTCTTCAGAGTTTGAAAAGTTTCATCTACTGCAGCAGCATCATCAAATACTTGAACCAGTTTGCATAAAGGTTTGATCAGGATTTGAGGAATCTTCATCTCTTGTGGCTTTGTAGGTTCATCAATCTTTCCTTTTCCTTTATCCTTTGGGATCAATTTCAACTTGTGATCTTGTCTTGGGCTTTGAAGCCTCAGAGCTTTCCTTGATCACAATGCTTTTTACCTTAGGCCTTGGAGGTTTCTTAGCATTAAAAGCTTTAGACTTGAGGTTTATCTTCTCAGCTGTAAATTTAGCTTCTTCCTCCTTTAAAGTCTCTAAATCCGTTCCAGGATTATGCTTAAGAAATAGTCTTCTAGCAATTTCTTCATCAGGTTTCTGAATCTTGGGATCTTTATAATAGACTGTAGTCTTCCTTCCTTTGAGCTTCGGAGTTTGTAAAAACTTCTGAGAGTCTTGACTATCACCTTAAATGAGAAGATCAGAACTTGATATCAGACTTTGATCATCAGAACTTGCTATCAGAGCTTGAGCATTTACAACTTCAGAACTTGTCTTCTTCTATGTAGAAGATTTGCTAGAATCAGAAATTAGTTTCCTTGAAGAAACTTTGCTATTTTTCCCTTGACCTTGACCCTTGCCCTTGCTAGGTTTTCCCTGGTCATCTTCCTTATCATCCTTTTTCTTCATTACCTGACTAGTTGAGCATTTGAACTTCACCACCTTCTCCCCCTTTTTGGCATCATGTGGTAGGAGTAAATATAGAAGAAGTTTTATTGAAGATTGGATCTCATTCAGTTGAGCTTGTTGAGAGGCTTGATTCTGCAGGACCTCAGTCAATTAGGCCTGTTACTTTTCTTGAACTTTCTCAATAGCCTCTACTTTCTCATGAATAGGTCTGGTAAACCTCTTTTTGTCTAGCTTGATCTTCATATCCATCTTATCAGCTTTTTCCAGAAGTTTGTCAACCTTTTCATTAGTAATGGATGTTGACCTTGAAGGCTTTTAGTACTGAGAGCTGTGACTTTAAATTGAGCTTTAAAGTCAGAATTTGTCATCAACTCATCAGCTTTAGCAATATGATCTGACAACACTTTGGAGCTTGGAATGAAATCAGATTCATTCCAGTTTTTGGTCCATTCAACTCCTCTATGAGTTTCTTCCCATGGAACAGGTGTAGCTTGTTCAACAAACTTTTTAATCAGTGCCTCCTTTCCAAGAGTTTGAGATGGTGTATTTACTGGAGCTGACTCTCCAGAACTTGCAAGAAACTCTTCATCTTCAGATAACACAAGTGTGTGTGTGGCTGTTGGAGATTTTGGTACAACTTCATCTATTTCTACATCCAGAATTGGAGTAGTTGGTATGCCAGCTTTTAGTGGAGAAACAGGTGGAGTTGTCACTTATCCTTGAGGTGCTTCCAGAAATAGGACAGATGGAATTATCAACCTTTGAAGGTCAATTTCAGGACATAATCCTGAATCTTCAACTTGGAAATTTTCTTGTGTTGGAGAGACAAGAGGTGTGATCACTGTGTCAAGAACAGTGTCTTTAGCTTGAGGTGGAGGTGGCAAGGCTTCAATCACTATTGGTCCTGTTGAGATCAGAGATTCCTGATTCCCTTCCTCAGCTTCATGAGTATCCTCAGAGTGAGGTTGTGCTAGATGCCTTCCTACTCTCTTCTTCTTTAATCTTTTAGATGGTGGAGGTGTAGCTTGAGTAACATCAGAACTTGAAGTTCTTTTCCTTTTGAAGATTTCAGAACCCTCAGCTTTAGTTTCCTTCTGAAAAGTTACCTCTTTCTTAAAAATGTCTTTTTCAACTTCTACCTCTTTCTGAAAAATTACATTTTCAGCTTCTGTTATCACAGGTTCTGATGCATGAACCTGGACTTGTTCCTCTTCTTCATCAGACTCATCCCTTAGAACCATCCTTCTTCTCTTTGGTGGAGATTTAGGAACAGATTTTGCCCTTGAAGGTTTGGGTCTAAAGGTTGTAGCAGATGGTTATGGTTGAGAAGATTGTGCAGGTTGGAAATAAGTTCTGATGGTAGACTGTGGCTGAGGTTGAGAGGATGGAGCTGTTTGAGGATTTGTTGAAAGTGCTGATGGAGGTTGAGATTGCACTGGTGCTATATCAGGATATATAGAACTGTATGTGTGAGGATCGACATTTACTAAGAATTGTTTAACTGATTGAGGAATTTGGAGGGGTCTTAGTGTAGCCTTCTTATTATTAGTAGATAATAAGTCAGAGAAAGCCCTTTTGTGTAGCTTAAAGGGTTCAATTGTCTCACTATAGTTTTGTGGTGTATCAGGACAACATAAAGTATAAATAAGTTGACAAGATCTAGCAAAATAGACTATATTGCTATCTTCTTTCATCCTATAACCAATAAACCCCAAAACAGCACTTGCATAATCAAAATGTGTTTGATTCAAAAGAGCATACCCGATTTGCTGACTCATTATGGGTATATCATCAAAGTTTGAGCACTTGTTGGAAAAAGCTTTTTTAATACAGTCAAAGAAAAATCTCCACTCCCTCCTGATGTGGGGTCTCTTTTCAATTGTCCCAGCTTTGCCAAATAATTTTCATAGCCCAGACTTGACATCATTTGTTGAAGGGCTGGCTCCTCAACTGCTGAATTGAAAGTGCAATCTTCTGGAAAATGTAGTGCTTATCGAACAGTTGACAAGGTCAACACATGCTCATCATCCCCTGTTGTAAAGATAATACTTGGGGACCCATCTTTTCCACCATCATCATAAACAATTGTCCTCCAAAACTCCAGTATTTTCTTGCCTGAAAGAACCTGGGGTTGGGTCATTGCATAGCCTATTTCACTTCAAGCAAGAAAGTCTTGGATGAAATGAAGTTCTGAAGGAGCCTCGTCCTTAGAAAGAATAGCCATGTAGTTATTAGAAACAAACTTGGCTCCATCATAGATTAGATCTTTGGGTGCCATTTCTATAAAGAAATAAGTGAGAAACTGTGTGTTCATAAGATGTTTGTTAAAATGCCTGTATGAAAGTCCGTCAGAAAATAGAGAGTAAAAGAGAGAGAGAGTAAAAGAAATAAGAGAGTAAGTAATAGAGAAAGTAAAAGATTTGGGTAATCTTTTGTCTCTAATATTTATACTCTCTCCACTCAACGGCTCTTTTTGGAAGTAAAACAGACACTTTACACCTGTCATCCGGTAAGTAGTCAAAACAGTAGTTAGTGGGCACGGGAAATAAGCAGTAATTATTGCACACATGCATATGCAAAAACCAACACACAACCCATTAACCAAATGATTATCACTGTTTTTATCTCATATATTTATTTTCTGACAAAATATAACCGTTACAGCAAATACAAAATATAAGCCAATTAATTAAATAATGCCACGTAAGCATCAGAGTTTCCATCAGGATTTGCATCAGAACTTGACTATTATCATAATTTAACGGTCATCAGAACATGGCTTCTGTACTCAAAAAGTGAATGTCTGTTTCTATGATTCTCCACACAAATACTGACCGGTTTTTTTCATAGTTTAATCATCAGAACTTTCATCAGAACTTGTCCTCAGAATTTATGCAAATAATACTTAACTGTTTGTCAAAAACAACTTAATCACCACAACAATTTTCATCATTCATATGGAGTGAGAGTGTGTGCACTTGCAAATTATCAGATACTGATTAAAGACTGATAAACTTCAGATATCTTAGAAATAAGGCATAACTAAGAAAAATGCTTAAAATCTGTCTTTAATTTTAAAGTCTACTATAGAATAAATTTATGCAAGAGTCCACCTCAACTGTTTGTGCTCCTTTTATGCATCTTTTGACATTCTTTTTACAGTGGCTTCTCAGTGTAAATGAGTCACAACTGCTATAAGAATTTATGCTATTATCAGAGTATTTCTCCAGTAATCAGAAAAATTTATTTGCTTTTCTAATGCATATGACTTAATGCCAACAATGCACTTGGGTCTTCCTTTTCACATATTTGCTCTAGATCTCAAAGGAGTACCTGACTTCAATTTTTTCTTCTCTTTTATTTTCTTCAGATAAGTGAGGCTTATCAAGTATGTAGTTCATCCTTAAGATTTACTTACATCAGAATTTGACAGATAAGAAACAAAAATCTGACTAAGAACAAAATTAAAGTTTGCTTGTGTTATGGATTTCCATATAAATAACTAATTCAAACATGAGATACACAGTTTGTTAAGACTACTAAGTCAGCATCTAACAAATAATCCTCATTGGATTGAATAGTCACAGAACATTCAAAACACTATCATATTATATAGAATCACATCAGATAACAATCGGTATTTAATATATTACAGTTTAAGCACAGATTATATGGAGATATAACAATCTGTAAACACTGATCATTAAGTCTGATGCATGAGAACAAAAACTAAACAGATTTTGAGAAAGAACCTGAAACCATTCCAAGTTCATTTACCAGTTTTGTAAATGTAGCTTTACATAGTGGTTTTGTGAAGATATTTGCTGGTTGTTGATCTGTTGGAACAAAATGCAATTCCACTGTACCTTCCATCACATGTTCCCTTATAAAATGGTACCTAATGCTGATGTGCTTTATCATTGAGTGTTGAACTGGATTACCTGTCATTGCAATAGCACTTTGATTATCACAGTAAATGGGTATTTTAGAAAATTCTAACCCATAGTCCACTAGCTGATTCTTCATCCAAAGAATTTGTGCACAGCAGCTTCCTGCAGCAATATATTCTGCTTCTACAGTTGATGTGGAAATTGATTTCTATTTCTTGCTAAACCAAGAAACCAATCTGCCTCCAAGAAATTGGCAGCTTCCACTAGTACTTTTCCTGTCTATTTTGCATCTTGCAAAATCTGCATCTGAGTAACCTATTAGCTTAAAATCTGATTCTCTAGGATACCACAATCCTAGATCAGCTGTACCCTTAAGGTACTTGAAAATTCTTTTCACAGCTATTAGATGAGATTCTCTTGGATCAGCCTGAAATCTTGCATAAAGACAGGTAGAATACATGATATTAGGTCTACTTGCAGTTAAATAGATTAAAGAACCAATCATGCCTCTGTAGTTAGTAATATCTACTGATGCTCCAGTATCTTTATCTAACTTGGTTGCAGTGGCCATGGGAGTGGATGCAGTTGAACAGTCTTGCATTCCAAATTTCTTGAGTAAATCTCTGATGTACTTGGATTAATTTATGAAAGTACCTTCTTCATTTTGCTTGACTTAAAGTCCCAAAAAATAGCTAAGTTCTCCCATCATACTCATTTGATATCTTGACTGCATTAGCTTTGCAAACCTTTCACAAAGTTTGGCATTTGCAGAACCAAGGATGATATCATCAACATATATTTGAACCAAAAGTAAGTCATTTCCATGGTTGAGGTAGAACAGAGTTTTGTCAATTGTGCCTATGTTAAATCCACTTTCCAGAAGGAATTGAGCTAAAGTCTCATACCATGCTCTTGGAGCTTGCTTAAGGCCATAAAGTGCTTTATCAAGCCTGTAGACATGATTTGAAAATTTTGGATCTACAAAGCCTGGAGGTTGTTCAACATATACCCCTTCTTCCAATTCTCCATTGAGAAAAGTACTTTTCACATCCATTTGAAAGACTTTAAACTTCTTGTGAGCAGCATAAGCCAAGAAGATTCTTATGGCTTCTAATCTAGAAAGTGGAGCAAATGTTTCATCATAGTCAATACCCTCCTGTTGAGAGTAACCTTTAGCAACCAGCCTTGCTTTGTTTCTTGTAATTATGCCATCACTGTCAGTTTTGTTTCTGAACACCCATTTTGTGCCAACAATGGATCTGTTCTTTGGTCTTGGCACTAGGGTCCAGACTTTATTTCTTCTAAATTCATTTAACTTTTCCTGCATTGCTTGCACCCAATCAGCATCTTGAAGAGCTTCTTCCACTTTTTTTGGTTCAGTCTGAGATAGAAAGGAATGATAGAGACATTCATTTGATGTTGCTGTTCTAGTTCTGACACCTGCTTCAGGATCTCCAATTATTAAGTCAGGTGTATGTGATTTGGTCCACTTCCTTGTAGATGGAAGTTGATCTCTAGAACTGGATCCTCCCCCATGATCCATGATGTCTCCATCAACATTTTCCGATGCTCCCCCTGAAGTTATGCTCTCTGAAATTTCAGAATTTGAGTTGGATCCTTCAGGAATTGAATAATCAGAGTTTCCAGAATTATCAGAATTTGGCTCATCAGAACTTGAAGAGCCAGTGACAGGTTCTGATGCTTCTTGAGAGTCTTGAGTTGTGGTAGGATCATCAACTTGCTCCCCCTGAATAGGTGCATTTTCCCTTGGAGTAGTTACCACAGTTTCAATGACATCAGAATTTTTCCCGTCAGAACTTACAGGATCAGGACTTAGTTCATCAGAATTTACAGAATCAGAATTTAAATCTTCATTTTCAAATCTCAGCTGATCATGATCATTGAAATCTTCAAGTCTAGTAATATTTTTATAATCAAAAGAGACATTGATAGATTCCATGACAACCCTTGTTCTTAAATTGTAGACTCTGAAGGCTTTTGTGTAAAGTGGAGATTCAACAAAAATTTCTTCATCAGCTTTTAGATCAAATTTTGATAGTTGTTCAGGATGAGTCTTAAGAACAAAACACTTGCATCCCAATACATGAAAGTATTTCAGATTTGGCTTCTTTTTCTTCACCATCTCATATGGTGTTTTTCCATGCTTGTTTATGAGTGTAGCATTCTGTATAAAATAAGCAGTCTGCACAGCTTCAGCCCAAAAGTAGGTTGGTAGCTTTGCTTCATCAAGCATAGTTCGTGCAGCTTCAATTAGAGTCCTGTTCTTTCTTTCTACAACTCCATTCTGCTGTGGAGATCCAGGTGCATATAATTCCTGCTTTATTCCATGCTCTTTGCAGAACTCTTCCATGATTGAATTCTTGAACTCAGTGCCATTATCACTTCTTATTATTTTAACAGAATCTTTGACCAACTTATCCAGCTGTCTGACATGATCAGTTTGAGTAGATGCAGTTTCATTCTTCTTTGCAATACACATGATATTTACTGGACCAAATAGATCAACATGCAGTAAGTGATAAGGCTCAAGAATTGAGGATTCAGTTTTGCTCTTAAATGAAGATTTTCTTTGTTTTGCCTTTTGACATGAATCACAAAGGCCATCAGGAGCAAATACTAATTTTGGCAGTCCTCTCACAAGATATTTCTTCACTAACTCATTTATGTTGTTGAAATTTAAATGAGAGAGTCTCTTGTGCCAATTCCAGCTTTCTTTAATTGACGCTCTACTCAACAGACAGATTGCAAAACCATCAGAACTTGTTGAAAGTCTGGCTTCATATATGTTACCATGTCTGTAACCTTTCAAAACCACTTTGCCTGTAGTATTACTTACAACTTCACACTGTTCTTCAAAGAAATCTATATGATAACCTTTGTCACAAATTTGACTCACACTTAGTAGATTGTGTTTAAGTCTTGAGACAAGAGCTACTGATTCAATTATGACATTTCCAAGATTGATATTGCCATATCCCAGTGTCTTTCCCATGTTGCCATCTTTATAAGAAACTCATGGGCCAGCTTTCTCCACAAAGTCTGATAGTAGGGCTTTATTTCCAATCATGTCCTGAACATCCACTGTCCAAAACTAGGATGTTTTTCCTGTTGCCCTGCAATCACAAAGACCACTATTGGTTAGTTTTAAGGACCCAGACTTGCTTGGATCCTTTGGCCTTTTTAAGTTTGTTAGCATTTGTAGCGGATTTAATTTCAGAGTTTATGCTAACTTGCTTCTTATCAGACTTTATATCAGATTTTGCATCAGAGTTTACACTAGAAGGAGTGACACTAACTTTCTTCAAAGAAGGTTTTATTTGTTAATAATCATAGTACAAACTATGATATTCCTTACAAGTATAAATAGAATGCCATAAACTACCACAATGAAAACATGGATTTTGTGGTTTAAACGTAACAGACTGACTCTTTACTCCTGATCTAGGAGGTAAAGAGTTTATATCTTTATTTTTCCTGCAAAAAGAAGCAATATGGTTAGAGTTTCCACAATTATAACATTTCTTTCTAGGAGCATTAGGAATAGACATATAATTATTGTTTTTATTCACACCTTCCTTTCCATTCCTATTTTTCCTAGCTTCTTTTACCTTGTTCACATTTCTAATCTCTTTCAGCTTATGCTTAATTTGTTTCTTTGTCATTAAACCTATGTTTACTAAAGCTGGTTTATCCTGTGTCAATTTGTCAGAAGTTGACTTTTCTTTGACTTCTATTTTGGAATCATTCATCTTTTCAGATTTTGACACATCAGCTTTTGCTAGAAATTTAACAGGATTAATTTTAGGCTTTACATCTTTCTTGGTAAAGTTTGGTTTAGATGACTCAGTTTCCTTTTCTTCTCTATCATCTAGGTAACCTAGACCTTCTTTCCAGTTTCCATTTTCTAAGATTTTCTGAGTTGTTCTTCCAGAGTTAGTCCAAGTTTTGATCATCTCCTTTTCCTTTTCTAGTTCAGATTTAAGAGATTTATTCAATTTTAGCACTTCATCTCTAACATACAAAGCCTCATCTCTTTCTTTCTGAGTTTGATGGAACATAACTAACTCTTTTTCTAAATAGTCATTTTTGTTTCTAAGAGCAAGACTTTCAGAAGTTAATCTTTCATTTGTTAAAGTCTGATCTCTAAAACTAATGAACATGGTTTTCATATATAAACTTAGCTCAGAAATATCATCAGTATGAAAAGAAAGAGTTGATTGAGGTACCTTTAATTCAGCAACATCAGTACTGCTATCAGCATTTGCCATCAAGGCATAGTTCACCTCATCTTCAGAATCTGAAGTGTCTGCCCAGTTTTTCTTCTTTGTGATAAGTGCCTGTCTTTTATCACCTTTTCCTTTCTTGCAGTTAGGAGAGATGTGGCCTCTTTCACCACAATTGTAGCATTTGACATTTGAGTTGTCTCCTCTATCAGACTTTCCTCCTTTGCCTTCAAACTTTCTGAACCCTTTCTTTTCAGAACTTCCACCTTTTCGGGAAAACTTCTTGCCCTTTCTGAATTTCTTGTAGGCAATTTTGCGATACCCTTCACCATAAGAGCACACAGTTGCATCATCTCTTGCATCAACATCAACTTCAGATAAATTTTCAGATTCTGAGTCATCATCATCAAAATTTGATGACTTTGAATCAGACTGTATGATGAGAGCCTTTCATTTGCCCCTCTTTGAGACAACCACTTTAGGAGATTCCTCCTCAGCTTTAAGAGCAACTTTCTTTGACTTTCTTCCATGCCTTTTGCTCCTTTGATCCATCTCAAGTTCATGAGTCTTGAGCATACCATAAATTTCATCAAGAGTAGTTTTAGCAAGGTCATAGTTGTCACTTATGGTAGTAGCCTTCAAATCCCAGTTTTCAGGAAGAGTTGAAAGGAACTTTAGATTTAATCTTCAAGATCATATTCCTTATCCACCAGTGACAGATCATTCAAGAGTTTGGAAAACCTGTCATATAAATCAGTTAATGACTCATCATCTTTTGAGTCAAAGTGCTCATACTCTTGTGTGAGTATAGTCTTCCTGTTTTTTTTTATTGCATCAGTTCCCTGGCATCTTGTCTCCAAAGCATCCCATATCTCCTTTGAAGTCTTGCATCCAATTACCCTGTTTGACATGACATTGTCAATTGCACTATGCAATAGATTCCTTACCCTTGCATCCTTGGAAATAGATGAGATGTCTTCAATTGTGTACTCACTTTTCTCCTGTGGTATCATCTTTGCAGGTTGATCAGCAACTGCAACAGAGAGCTTGGTAGGCTTATATGGTCCATCATTAATTCTATTAAGGTATTATAGATCTGTGAATTCCAGAAATATAGCCATCTTTACCTTCCATATAGGATACTCAAATGCTCTCAGTAAGGGAACCCTAATACACTCATATCGACAGTGAGTTTGATTGTTTTGAGTATCTTGATTTTTGGTGGGCTTAGGTGGGGTTTGTGTTTCGTCAGACATGATTGTAAACTGGATCTTACTGTTTGTAAATCAATAGAGAGGCTTTGATACCACTTGTTAGGTCACACAACACTATAAAAGGGGGTTGAATATAGTGCTTATACAATCAAATCGATTTCAAACACAAGTATGTAACAGTAATCAAGTATATTCAATATAATAAACTCTGTTACAGTAGAACAGTTGTTCTCTCTCAGTGATGAACAATATCACTAAGAGCTGCTAGGTTATAATGTATAATCATTCTCGTGAATGATAACACATATAGTGTAAACCCTAAGCTGTGTTTATATAGTACACAGTTACAAGATATCTTCTAATTGATATAGAATATAATTATGTCTCCTAAAATATATCAATCAGATATTATCTTCTACAGGTATTCTAGTCTTCTAACTCTTCATGCTATCTTCTATTGTTTTAGTCACGATCTTTTCCTGTTAATCAGCTGCTTTCCTTATCTGAAGTATCCGCACTTAAGCCCTGATATAAATTTTGATGGCCTTATGTTCTGATATAAGTTTTGACTTCAGTAAGTTCTGATTTATAGTAAGTCCTGATATTAAGTTCTGAAACTAAATACAACAGATTAGACATGACATCACAAATATATCTAACACCATATAAAAAAGCAGTTTTGACATCCATTTGCCAAATCTCATAGTCAAAGTAAGCAACCATTGCTAATAAAATCCTGATGGACTTGACTATAGTAACCGGTGAAAAAGTCTCATCATAGTCTATACCATGAATTTGTTTGAAACTTTTTTGCCACTAGTCGCGTCTTATAAGTCTGTACTTTACCATCCATGTCAGTTTTCTTCTTGAAAACCCACTTGCACCCTATAGGTTTTACCCCTTCGAGTGGATCAACTAAAGTTAATACTTTATTTTGATACATGGATTCCATCTCAGATTTTATGGCCTCAAGCCATCTCTCGAAGTCTGAACTGTTCATAGCATCTTGGTAGGTGAGAGGCTTATCATTATCCGTAAGCATCGCATCACCATCTTGAGTCAAAAGAAATTCATAATTTCTCCCGGGCTCATGGTTAATACTACTAGATCTACGAATAACATGTGTTTCTTGGACATGATTACTTTCAACATTTTGATGTACATCCTGATCTTATTCAAACTCTGGTTCAATGTTATCATGTGGTTCTCGATCTTCATCGAGATGTATTATCCTCCCACTGATTTTCTTAGAAAATAGTTCTCCCTCAAGAAATACAGGGGCCCGAGCAACAAACACATTGTTCTCGGAAGGATTATAAAAACTATACCGTAGTCTCACTTGGGTATCCCACAAAATAACATCTATCTAATTTTGGTCCATGCTTGTCAGAGGCTAAACATTTTACAAACACTTCACGTCCCCAAATTTTCATAAATGACATGCTATGATGTTTATCAGTCCATATCTCATACGGAGTATTTTAAACCGCTTTAGTCGGAACTTGGTTAAGTATATATGCAGCCGTTTCTAGAGCATAACCCTAGAAACTGAATGGAAGATCCTCTTGACTCATCATCGATCGCACTATGTCCAACAAGGTACGATTTCTCCTCTCAGAATATCTATTCCATTGAGGTGTTCCAGAAGGAGTAAGTTATGATACACTATCACACTCCTTCAAGAAACTCTTGAAATTGAGGTTTAAGTATTCTCCTCCACATTCTGATCGTAAAACTTTTATACTTTTCCCTTATTTGCTTTTCTACTTCGGCCTTATATTCTTTGAACATTTTAAAAGAATATGATTTATTCTTCATAAGAACCACATATCCATATCTACTGAAATCATTAGTAAATGTCATAAAGTAGTATAAGCCACCCCTTGCCATCATGCACATTCGTCCATATACATCATTATGTATAAGTCCTAGTCGTTCGGTGGGCCTTTCACCTGATCAGGTAAAAGAAGCTTTAGTCATTTTTCCAGTGAGACAAAGTTCGTATCTTCCTTATGATTCAAAATCAAAATTATCTAAGTATCCATCTATATGTAACTCAGAAATGCGTTTCTCATTAATATGGCTTAACGACAATGGTAGAGGTAATGTTTGATTTGAGTCATCTTAGAACATATAAATTGTTAACTAATTGTGCAACATTATAAGCCTTATCATTAAAATAGAATAAATAACTATTTTTTTTATTTAATTAAAATGAAAACCTTTCTTATCCTAACAAGAAATTGACTTAATGTATCCGCTAAAGCAGGCACGTAATAACAATTTATCAAGTTCTCAATCTCGCCTTATGGGCAAAATTAGGTATCGAGTTCCTTCAACTAAAGCAATAACTTTTGTTCCAATTCTAACCCTATACCTGAAGCTTGACCATTGCTAGTCTTCTTCTTTAGATCTTTCAAACAAGCTCGATAATTTAACTTCCAATCATCCAGTTATTTCCACAGAAATGACAATCAGCTCCTTTAGCAACACCACTATCAGGCTTCAAAAGCTCTTTGGGATTTGACTTTGGTTTGGCACCGAATAAGATCAAATCTTCATCTTGCATGTCCACTTTCCATTCCCATTTGCATTCCATGTGTACATCATCAATATGGACGTAATTCATGCCTTTACCGTGTTATTTTCAGCAATTCTAAACATGCTTAACAACTCAGTGAGTGTTTAGTCTATCTTATTCCTTTTATTCTTAACAAACTAAGAATAGAAGTTGTTCAAAGATCGTTTGATCAAATCAAGCTGAGTCTCTAGACCATTCTTGAAACCCAAAATATCAAGGTACATATGCCTATCACCTTTAGAACTTGTGGTCCAAACGGACATGATTCTCCCATTAATGCAAAAGTATGGTCCCTTATTATTGTCAAATATTTCTGATGAGCCTATCCTTCAAACATCTTTTGAAGGTGCTCAATCATATAATAAGTATCATTATGCTTTTATTTCTTCAAAAGCTCAACACTCATAATTACAAGCTTGAGACATGAAACATCATTTGTATAATTAATTTGCTTTTGGTAAGCATTTTATTCTGCACATGTTTCATTCTCAGCTAGAAGAAATACAAGGGTTTGAGTGACATCCTTGAACTCGAGGAAAATCCTCAAGTTCCCATGTCAATCGAGGAAATTATTTCATGTTAGCTTGTCCTTCTCAAGGATTATTACATAGAGATGTTATTTATGTTATTTGTCATTTGATATCTATAATATTAAAGTGCATAAAATGATTTAGTCTACAGATGATCATTAAATTATGTTCAAGTGATTATTCATATATATATATACATAATATATATCTCCCACTATTTTTATCAAATCAATAGCCCTAACTATTAATTCGGAAAGAACATCTTCTATATCCTTTCTAGTGAGCCAAGATCCATATTTCACCATGCGTTAGGTCAGCTTTGGCTTTTTTCATAAAACAAGATTATTTAGGTAGACAACATTTGTCAGTTATATCAACAATATAACTCTTGGATAGCTTAGTGGAATAACATTTGTTCATATTTATCTAATAAATCTCGCCAATCTCTATGCCTCTAAGTTCACAATCCTATTGTGGTAACTTAGTTAAGTCAAACCCAATAGTCAAAAGTATCAATATACTTCAATACATCTCCCACGATAGATGGGAGTATCAATATGCTTTTCTTATATTTTAAAATGATCATGATCTCATCATAAAGAGATTCCCAATTTTTCCTTGAATAAAATACTTCAAATCAATATTCGCCAATGGTTTAATTTTCAGGTAGTGAGGGAGTCACAACGGTCTCGCTTAACACCCACAACCTTACAAGTTTAAAGAACTCGCTTTTGACAAAATCGCCCCATGTCAGAAATAAAGAAAATTTGTATTTTATTCTGTGTTTCATAAACACGAGAATCTCATATTTGTTTGTTCATTTTAAAATCTTGAGTCATTACAGATTTTATCTTGTTTAGAAAGCATGGCATGGGTGTCGTATCTAATACATACATCCTTAATCTAATTAAGTATGCATCTTTATAAACTACTTTATACATACATTCATCATATGCTCATATATATGTAAAGTGAAAGAAATAAATGTGGTTGGTTATGGCTTTATCCTATGTGATCTTCATCAAGCTAATGACAAAGATCTAGGTCAATCTAAGGTGAAAAATAAATACAGGCTAACTATTACATGTCTTCTTTCTTGTATTGCTTCCTTGGATGACATCCATGTGAGATTACCCTTCCTTGATCTTCAAATCTTAATGTCTTCATGTACATTACACGAATGAAAAATAAAAACTAATCTAATGTACTTACAATAAGAACTCGAGTTACATTCGAGATTTAATAATTACAGGATCAAATGACATGCAAGCCGTATTTAAAAAACCAAAACCATTAACCTAAGGTCATAAGCCATAAGCATACACCATGCTCAATTAACACATAAGAACATGTTAAAACACATAATATGATCTTAACATATCATACCCATCATGATCTAATCATAAAAACCAAATATAACAAAAATTCGAAAATTCGAAATTAAATCTGATAACATTAAATCACAGATTACAGGATCTAAACGATGTCAAACGCCTTACAGATCAGTCGATGATAGCTATTGCTATCAGTTTTGTTCAGACGCTCGATTCCATATGAAATAGCATATTTGTTTGCCAAAATCAGACAACAGACCCTGATTTCAGCAAATCCGCTGCATTCGATTCAGAATCGTATCAAATATGAGTCATATAATAAGAACAAACACAAAACATGTATATATCAGTATATATACAGATAATATAATCATCATATTATTATACAACTTTCATGAATATCATATATTCAAAATATATACATACATACGCATATATAAACATAACAACATGTAAAATATACAAGATCGCATACATAACAGTCATGAAATATTGTATACATGTTATCATAATAAAACCAGTAAACACATAAATGAATTAAATACTTTTTGCAAGTAGCTCTGATGCCATTATTTGGTTTCGAGCACATAAACGCAACGGAAACAGTAATTAAAAACGTGAAAAAAATAGAATTTTTGAAACCCACCGTAGGATCCATGCGAAAAATAGATATTTAATCTGTAGATCAGATTGTTTATCTTAAGAAGTTTTACAAATTGGTTGACTAATGGAGACCCAAAACTTGTTCAATCACCACGCATCCCGCTCTCGCGATCTACGCTCTATCGGTATCCACACGAATGCTTGAACTCAAGGATTGGATGTGTACTAGCACAAACCCGTTTCTTCTTACTCTCTCCATCTTCTCTCTTGGTGGCTAGGGTTTTAGTAAAAGTCTTGCTTACAAAATCAGCCACAGAAGAGATATTATATAGAGAGTAGAAAAATGAACTATAACTCTTAAATAATTAGGAGTTATTATTAATTTGAAATTCCTATTTTATATTATAATTAAGTCTCACTTAATTATTTAACAAATAAATTTCATAATTAATATTAGTAAATTCGAATATCAATATTTATCTAATTAATTAAGTCATATTTAATTAATATTATAAATAATTCGAATTACTTTAATATAATTTAAATCCAATTAAAATTAAATACTCTTTCAAGCATTCTTAGTGTATGACCCTATAGGTTATTATTACGTTGGCAACGAATTTTAATTCTAATTTAAAATCATAAACAATGAGCGACATCTACTAATACATCATTGCTACCCAAGTAATAATAATTGAATTGGTGATCGATTAAATCTTTTGTGAATAATGTACAATGTAATATAATCCCTTTAACTAAATATTATAGATTAAACTAGAGACATGTAATGTGTCATCCTCATCATAGTTTAATCCAAGTTTCCTTGATCAATGAGTAGACTATCATATCAAATCAACATTTGAGCCTGGCCACGCATTTCATAGTCTAGCTCACACAAGAGGCCAATAATATCACTCCTAAAATAGGAGTGTTAAATCCCATCTAGATCATTCATATTTCTCATATAATTCATAATATACCCAATGTCCACTTTTATCATTACCCGGTCAAAGATAACTTTTAATGGAATCAATGTATATTAATTCTCGTATAGAAATATAATGACTTCAGGTCTAAGGACCATTACATCATTATCACTGTGAGAATTATTTATGTAGAATCTCACATTGGTCTGTCCAGCACCATGTACATATATATGCCTATATTTTTTACTTTAGTATCACTATACCTCTAATCAATAAGATGTGATCATCAATCAACAAACACACCAGTCTTAATGTATTTTTATTGTCCCTAAATAATAATACTCGACTAGGGACCTTTAGGAATATTGATACTATTCTCATAATCTCATTTCTAAGTCACGTACTTAGAGATATAGAATTGCATATCATATTTTAAGGACATTTATTAATCTACCATTTTTATCGCAGTAAATTATGAATTAATAAATTATAAAGAGAATAATCGATAGAACATAAACATTAATAATCCTAATGTCTTAAACTAAAACATCATAGTGTTGTCTCTAGGGCACAAACACTAACATATATATGAATCGATCCGTAATTTAGATGCGTGTTTATTTGCGTCTTTATCGAGTTACTCATTTTATCTCATTTTGTGTGTGTTGAATGTATTTTATGTATTTTTAGGATTTTCTGTTAATTTTGGGATCGTTTCTGTTTTTCAAAAATAAATTGACTGGAGCCCACCGGGACGTCAAAGCCCACAAAATTTACGTTTTTATTTTTATAAAATCATTCGTATTTCAAATACCAGTATTTCTGTATCTTTGCATTATTCGCAAAGTTTGGGAAATTTTGATATAATTTTATATTTTATTGATTTTAAAATTATTCCCCATAATTGCTATTTTTGGGGCCTAATTATTTTAAATAAGAGATAAAAACACCCTTAATTGATTTTCGGGTATGTATTTCTTAAAAATATAAATAGCCTGAATTATTTATTTTATTTCATTTTTATTTCATTAAAAACAAATGTTGGAAGAACATAAGTGGGGGTATGATTTTTTTTCTTTACACAAATCTGGTGGTTTTGAGAGATTCACTGATCTGTTCTTGGAGCTCGAATATTCATACTGAAGCTCTAATCGAGCCCATCATTTTGATACCAATTTCATTAACAAAGGTTGATTCTTTATTCAATTCGTTATTTTGTTCTTGGGTTATGTTTGTGTGATGAATTTCTGTTTGTTTTGATGATTTAGTAAGCTTTGTCATGATTATTGGAGTCGCTTTGTGTTATTAAATCATGAGTTGTAATTCGGGATTACTAAGTTCGAGTTCTTATTTTTGATAGTTTTTATATTCGATACAGCTGAATTGATGGCAGATATGGAGATATGTGAATGATTCTGTGTAGTATAAGCTTCGATTTTCCGTAAGAACTTTTAAATTTGGTTCAGGAATGGGTAGTAACGGAGTTTAGCCGGACTTGTCGCCGGCAGCGGGCTGCAGATCGTCGAAATCGGCGATTAGATCGTTGATTCGGGTGGCTGATGTTTGCAGACGTGTTGTTGAATTGCAAGGAACAAAAATGTACTAAAATTATGTTGGTTTCGACTGGGTTCCGAATTTTTTGGGCAGCGAAGGGGCCACCGGAGTTCTACCGGGATTTTCAGCCGGCCGGAATCTGGGTTAAAATCCGGCAGTTCTTGACGTTCTTCGTCGACCCGGATGACCCGATTCCAAGCCGCCCAGCTGACCCGCTTTTGATCTGTTTCCCCCAATTCAAAATCCAGAAACCTGTTTCTGCAGATTTTCTTTTAAAAATAAATCAAAATTCTATTTTAATTCTAAAATCTTATTTATTAAATTCCAAAAATCATTTTAAATTCCAATTTGGTTAATTATTATTTAATAATTGACTGAATTAGTTTAAATCTTAAAAATTATTTTATTTAATCATCCAATTTGATTTAATTTTTTATAATTTATTTCATTTAATTATTTATGGATTTAATTAATTGATTAAATTATTTAATCAATTAATTTTATTTTTAAATATTTATATAAAATATAAATTATTTATAATTAATTCAAATAATTCCTAAAAAAAATTTTAAGCTTTTAAAAATTATATTTTGGTATTTCAAAATCAATTAATATTATTATTAAATGATTTATTCCTAATTATTCATATTTTATTCGTAGAAAATAAATCGTGCGTCCGTTTAATACGAAACGAACGCGTATAGACTCAGAAAAATATTCCACTTTCATTAAAAATACTTACGAGACCGAAATTCTTTTATTTCGAAAGGTCGCTTATTTTACGAGTTAATTCTGAGTCGATTTTTTATCGATAAATCATATTTTTGACCTGATTTCAGTTTTAAGCATATTAAGTCAAACCTTTTATCGAACCGAGTCATATGTTATATGAAATATGTGATACGTGAGTTATGTGTTTACGTGCTATGTGAATTACGTGTGTATATGGGTCAAGAGACTTGTATTTGACTGTTTTCTTTATGTGTGGGCTATCGTATGGGTAGACGATAGGATTTCGACGCGCAGTTCGTCGTGTAATTATCGTTTAGACGATTAAAATTGTACCTTTTAATTATAAATGCGGATCATTCGAGTTGATCAGGACAAGACGTTGGATAAAGAGTGAAATTGAATGGTGTTGGTTATCTGGCTAATAGCAATCACAAGAGCTGCGCATCAGTGAATTGTTGCAATAAAATACGGTGATGTTTTTAGACAGAATGTCAGAATAGATGTGTTATTACGAGTGTGACTAACTTCTAAAAACCACAGGCAAGTACCCCTATCATCACTTATTGTTCAAGTGATATTTATTTTTAATCCTATTTTGCAAGTATTGTTTTCCCTATTCTCAGTTCGGAATAGATAAATATTTTACATATCGCTAAATTAAATGATTCTGGTTATGCAAGCACTCTTCTGCTATTATGTGTTCAGAATAGCTAAGTGATTTTACTTATCATATGAATGGATTTATAAATGTTTTGGATTTGGAGAAAAATGATTTGGTTATGAGTATTACTACCCAAGTGAATGGGGGAATAAAATTTATAAGGGTGTCGATTATTATGACTCATTTTCAATAAAATATTTTATGATTGGAATGGTTACTCGTTACAACATAGGTGATCGAGATATCGGTCCAACTGTAATATCTTTCAAGGCGAATATGTGCCTTTTCTAGCACCCTATAGGTACCGTATGGCTGTGGGATACGGGTAGTACCTATATTTACGGTATGGCTGCGGGATACCAGTGTTGTTTCGTGACTGATCATCAGGAACAACATGAAATATTATTGGTTCCAATCTAAACTGTTATTTCTAAATTATTTTGATATTCATAGAATAAATGATTTATCAACTGTTTCTGTTTTGGATAAAAGGTGAAATGCGGTTTTGATTCAGTTTCTGATTTATGCTAATACTTACTTTGTTGTTAAATATCAAAGGTGGTATTAGTATAGATGATTGATGTTGACTTCAGTATGGGATGTTGTGAGCATCAAAGTTCATATTGATATCTAATTTGATATGACAACAAAATAAGTATTAATATCAAGAGTTCGGTTTTTGAGTAAAGTTTAAGATTCAATCCATAATCATTGCTTCTTATTATTGTTGTTTACGATATTTCTGTAAACACGGTTTTACGAGTTTTATTCTTGTCAAGACTCAAAGTATTGCTGAAGCACTTCTCTCGAAAATATCAAACAGAGTTTTGAATACAGTGAGACACAATTCTCCGATTCTTTAATAAATTTTTTGTTTCAGCAATTATGATTTTAAAATTTCCGCGCTTGCGTTGTTTAGCCGCATATTTCAAGGAAGCAAAGAAGAAGCTCTTGAAAGGTGGTTGGTCCAGGGTTTGCGGGCTAGTATAAGTTCCGTTGTGTAAGGTTCTTTATATTATATTATGTTATAGTTGTGTATTATATTTGGGCCTAGTATACTTCTTTTCGAAGATATACTAGCGGGTTAAGTTTGAAGGTTTAGAATTATTGAAAAGAGTTTTAAAAGAAAGGGAAAAACTTTTTTATGGAATTTAGATATCTGGTTTCTAGAACTTTAACCTTAAAAGATCTTGGGTATAGTTTGGGGTCACAGATAATATATTTCAGTTGCTGGCATTTATTGATTGGTTAAACAGGTTATTTTGGATTGAGGTTTCATAGTGACGACCAAATCCTCTAACCCCAGATTTGGGGGCGTTACATCCGGTCTGACACAACTACCTCAGAGGAGCCTGGTACGGAAGGAACTGGAACTCTACCCTGACTATGACGAAAGAATATTATAAGCATCTACATTACATATATTCAAAACATTCTACAAGGGTGAGCAATCAATTGCTCAGCAGTACCACTTTATGAATAACAAGTAAAACGATTTAAAATGAAACAATGATAGGAACAGAATTCATAACTTGTTAGAGAAACAAATAAATCATGTATAAATTGGATATTCAAAACTAGCATGCTCTATAAAACAATATCATTAGTCGTGTGTTGTGTATAAATACCAGAATCCAATTTTAGCATGTTACTTTCATTTTAAAAATCTCTGCACCACTACAGGAACCACAAAACCTTATGTCCCGTTATGGGGACCACAAAACCATTTGTCCATTCTAGAACCACAAACCGTAGTCAGATATGTATTGGATGTTATCTAGGGATGGCTGATCAGGCCTCTACACAAGTTATCTAGGATAGTTGGTCGGGCTATCACACAAATTGTCTAGGAAAGCTGATCGGGCTTTCACACAAATTAACCGGATTCACAGAGACTAGCTAGGTCTCTGATTAACTATGCTGGTCTAATTGGTGAAGATAGGGTGCGCAACCGAATTAGCCACTTACGTAACGTTATCCAATATGTGATTTATTTTATCAAGTTTCCAAAATCACTTTTACCTATCTTTTGTTAAAAACCATTATGTCACAGCACACTATTCAAAACATCCTTTCATTTTAAACACATTTTAGAGATAGGTACTTTCAGAAGTTACTTTCCCCAAAATATATTTTAAACAACATTTTCAAATACAGGGGATACATAACTTAAAACATTTATGTTTTGCTTCGAAAATAAAACAACATTCAATTCATTCATATATACTGAACCATAAGAGTATGGTCAGGGGTACTTTTCTTGCAGAGCTTTACAACTATCACTGAATGATTTTGGATCGACTCGGACGTTCGGGATTATCACCTAATTAGCAGACTATACTTCACTTGGAACCTCGCTGCGCTGGTCGACTGGTCACTAGGTTAACTTTAGTCCGACGTCAACTTTCAGGTCTCCCGACTAAAACCTACAGGAGTCAAAATACTCTATGTTAGACATCTAGGTATGCTGGACATATCCTCGCTAAAAAATCTACCCTTTTGATATCAAAATCTGACTCATAATTGCACATACTATTACGATACACATAGCAATCCAGGTTCACGTACTCAAACTCGACTCGATAATCATTTTCGGAAAACACATATACTCGTCGCCTTAGGAAATATGTTGTCAATTATATTTTACAAAATATTTTATTTATAATTATATAACTATATACATTCGACTGGTATTACTAATATTTTAAAGGATACGCTCCCGAATCTTCGAATTTAATTTTACGAAAATCGGGCAGCGTCTCCTCTATTTATCGGCCTACCGTCGAAACACAGTCGAGGTCAATTCACCATAAAAATCCATAATTTTACATTCCCAACCACCATTACTACTCAACAATTATAATCAAATCAATCGTCGCATTACGATATCTATTAATCAACTAATTTTATTTATTTATATTATTTTAGGACTCAGAATCGTGTCATCACAGTCCACCGCCCGCTCATCGAAATTCATCGCGGACGGCGGTAAAATCCGGAGGTACCCGAGTTGGGTTTCCAATCACAGATTTCACTGATTAATTAATAATAAATCCCGCAAAATATTTATTTATCACACAAAACCAAATCAAGTTCTTTCTGCAGAAATTAATAATAAAAATAATTGAGAAAATTCCTATCACAGCACACGCGTGTAACCATGCGTTAACAACACCGAACAAACACAGATACATGATACACACACACGAATAACATATATGCAGGCCACCTCGCCGGAGGGAAATCCGGAGGCAACCGGAGAAGTGAGATAGGCAGCGAACAAAACAGAGACGCAACAACAATTGAACCAGGAGGCCAAAATTAATCGGGCCACCGGGAATAAAAGAACACCGGCACAGGAAACTTACCGCAAAGGGGCGAACACCACCCGTCACCACCTCCCTCGCCGGAAATCGAAGAGGGGCAGTGAGGAAGGTAAAAGAAACAAAACAGGGAGCATGCATGTTACCGGAGATAATAAAGTAGGGGAAATGAAGGAATCAGGAATTGACAGATGGGAGAGAAGAAAAAGAAGATGTGGGGAAAAGATAAAGAAATGAGGGAGATAAGGTTGATTGCTCTTATCAATTGTTTTCTATGAATATTTTATTATTTAAATGCTAAAACTCAGTAGCAACACATTGCAATTACACCTCTGAAAGTTGAACACGTAGCAAAAAGGATAAATATAACCTTCTAGCAGCCCGTTTTAACACGAAACTCGCAATTAACGAATCAAGTCGCGCTTAAAACAATTTCAGAGAATCACCAAAGTAGTCTTAAAATATTATAAATATCCCGAAATTAATAAAAATGTAAATTTCAAAATTTTATAGCCATTTCTGAAATGAAACTTATACCCGCATTTTGCGATTACACAAATCAACGCGCGGGTAAAATTAATCCCAAAAATTTCTAAAATAATTTTAAAATTCTTGAAATATTAAAAACTTCATGAAATATGAGTTTCATAATTTTTGAAGCATTTCTGAATTTAATATTAATTTTACAAATAACCGCATTCAGAAAATCATTTAAGGGTAAATAATTAATGAAATATTAATTTCTTAATTTTATAAAATCCTAAAAATAATAAATAAAATTATTAAGCAATAAAAATAATTTTAGAGATAACCCAAGTATTTATGGAAATAAATCTTAAATAAAATCACCTTTAAATATAAAAACAAAACAACACAGCTTCACAACGAATCATACAAATGATACTCGAACATCAACGATCATACATAATTAACAACAAAATAATATCCGGCTGACAAAACCCCTACACATATTATATTTATTTAATTATTCAATAACTACACTTTTAAATAATAATAATAATAATAATAATAATATACGAGTCGTTATATCCTTTCCCCTTAAAAATATTCTGTCGTCAAAACCTGATCTAATTAAACAAGTGAGGAAATTTGTCAAGCATATCAAATAGACTTTTCTACTCAAGGATTCATTCAAAGCACACTCACTATAGATATAAACTCATTCCTACAACCCTGCTTTTTACGATCTAGGTTCTAGATTGCTTCGTACACCTTATCTTGATTCAAATCGAAAACATATTCTTTTGTCATAAAGACATAAAACATATTGTGAGTATGCTGCAGCTATGGCAACAACACTAATTCATAAACGACTTTACTCGCTTTTCTTAGTATCTTAAATGGTCAAATATCTTTAGGACTCAGCTGTCCTTTTGTTCAAAGTGAATCAGTCCTTTTCAAGGTAACACCTTTAACAATACCATAGATTCTATTTCTATCCTTCATATCGTTTCGATACAAGTCCGCATTCTTTCTTTGTCTATTCTGAGCTGCTTCAACTCTTTTCCAAACCAACACCACTGCGTCCTTGGTATGCTAAATTAACTTAGGATTTGATAACTTCCTTTCTCACACTTTATCTCAATAAAGTGGGGACCTACACTTGCGTTCACATAAGGCTTCGTCAAGTAGCATTCGCCTACTAGCATGATAACTTATATTGCCTGAATCATTCACTCACTTTGAACCTTCGTCTATGGATGATAGGCGGTATTCATTTTCAACTTGGTTTCCAAATATTCGAACACTTCTTACTCATTTCCTCTAGTTAAGGCTGGAAAGTAATCTCATATACTCACTTCTTATCACCTTCAGGTATTTGAACTTTAATTTCCACTCTTTTCAATTCTTTTATTAACTCCTCAGTGATCTTAGTTACATTCAATCCTTTCTTTCTGCACAAGGCATCTGTTACCACACCGGCTTTGCTTAGGTGGGTGATAATGGAATAATCAGAATCTTTGGTTAATCCCAATCAAAATTCATACTTGGAAGCTTAGCGTATAGCTGTTTCCCTTCTAATCTTCGTAGGGAATTCCTTGAGCGTTCTACATAGTCATTCTTAGTCTTTGAATAACCGAGGATGTTATCAATAAATACAATCATGCTTATCCAAGCACTCCTTATACACCATGTTCATTGACTGGTACACTTGTTAATCCAATTAATATCACCAGAACTTGTGATGCTCCTAACTTGCTCTAACCACAGTCTTTGATATGTTCTCAAACTGGAGCTTAAGTCATCCTTCGAGAAATAACACGCTTCATAGATTAGGTCACATAGGTAATCAATTTTAAATAGGGGTTACTTATTCTTATTCATCATTTTGTTAAACTTCCGATAATCAGTACATAATCTCATAATTTCATCCCCTTTCTTCTATAACATTACTGGTACACCCCACGGAGATAAATTTGGTATGATCACCTCTTTTTTTTTTAATAACTTTTGCAGTTACTTAACTAATTGTTTCATTTCCACTGGCCTCTGGAGAGACTCCAGGGCATTCATTCGTCACTCAAACTTCTTCCAGCTTAAGTACTTTCTTCTTCTTACCTCTACATATGGTAGATCGGACTTATATCCTTGGCTTATTACTCCTTTTCTCGTATGATTGGAAGAACTTCTTATCTTGCTTTTGCCCCTAGAAACTCACCTTACTATTGGCTTCAGTACACTTTACAATTCTCTTCTTCTGAGAATCAATCATTGCCTTATGATAGAACAACCAATCTGTTACTAAAATCACATGGAACACCCCTAGCTCGAAGGGTGTCAGATTAGCTGAAAAGAATACTTATGGATTCTAATTGACAGTTTAGACAGTGGTGACTCAATGAAAGTCCATCTTGGTTGAACAGTTTTATGCTTAAAAGCTCGCCTAAGTCTTCAAATATCAAATTCGTTTTACTTATGCATTTCTTTGGTATAAAAGGCTTAGACACTTCTGAATTATTAAAACTTTAACAGGTATAGAATTGAGAGAAAAAGCACCTGCAACTGCATCTGAGTCCTAAGTGTTGGATCCTTCGATCATTTTGAAGGTTTTGCCTCTAGCTGTACTGGATGCTGGCCTTTGAGATACAGTATCTTGGATAGACGTTCCACAAATCCTCGCAATATGTCCGACCTTCCCACATTTATAACGAGTAACTCCTAAATTTTCTGGCTTACATTCCGATGAATAATGACCCTTATGACCACATTTGAGACATTGCACATCCTTTTTGCACGAACCACTGTGTCACCTATCACAGGACATGCAATCCACTACTGACTTGACTGACTGGGCTGGAGTGGAAGCAACTGAAGTAGCACTAGACCTAGCCTGAGAGAAACTCTGTCTCCGGAATCTTTTACTCCTGGCTGGATTCTCCTTGGTCTGCCCCGTCTATAAAACCTTCAGACTTCCTTTTCTTATCACCCTCTTCCTTAATAGCCAACTTCTGGTCACTTTCCATTAATAGGGCAGCCTGAACTATGGAAGAGTATGTCTTGAGTTGCAATGCCATAACTCCTCTGTGAATTTTAGGCTTCAACCCTTGTTGAAACCTCCTTGCCTTCCGGGTCTCCGTACTTACTTACTCAGGAACTAATCGGGCCAATTCTATAAACTTAGCATCATACTCCAACACACTTCTTTCACCTTATTTCAATTCTAGAAACTCGACCTCCGACTGATTCCTTAGACAATTGGGAAAATACTTCTCCAAGAATAATTCTATAAATCTCGTCCAAGAAACAGGGCCTTCTCCTTCCAATTCCCGAGTGGATTCCCACCAATAATTTGCTTCATTCTTAAGAAAGTAGCTCACATAATCTGTCTTAAGCTCGTCACTTACTTGAGTGAGGGAAAATGCTTTTTCCATTTCCTTAAGCAAACTTCTGGCAACAACAGGGTCCACTTTTCCCTTAAACTTCGGGGCTTAATAGACTGAAAGGATTTAAAACTAGTAGATTGGGTCGGCCCTCTTTGTTGGTGTTGTTGTTGCTGAATCTGTTGGATTAACTGTAATTGTTGTTGCTGCTGCTGGCGCAACAAGTCTACAATTTCATTTATAGATGGACCCTCCACAAAACTACTACTATTTTCTTTAGACTGGGTAGCTTTCCTGGGTGGCATTTTCCTGGAATATAACAGGGAATTTATTCAAAAACATAACGAGGATGCATAAAAAAAATATCACCGTTCAAACGGTGCACCTGTGTCAGGAAAATGCTGCCCAATCAAAGTACCCATGTCTTTATTATCAGGATCCATTTATAAAAGATATTTAGATTAATAACACTAGCAACAATAGCAACAATGACAGTAGCAGAATCAACAACAACGCAAAAAACTGGAATATAAAGATACTAAACATTATAGCATGACTTCTCAATATAACAACTGATCAACCTCCCAGCAACATTTAAAATATAGCATTAACAAATTCGATATACCGCAAAACTAGACGGACTATACTAGTCACCAACCAAAAAACGTAAACTGGTAGGTCAAGTCAAACTTAAGGAATCACGGACTTGGCTGTCATACTAGTCCGAGTTTTAACCAACCATTCCTCTACGGATGATTTCCTATCACTTGCAAGGGATCCACCAACCACTGAATTACTTTTCCGAAGTTACAACTTCACCATTAGATCCTGAATCCTCATTGCTACCATTATTATTAAATAACAACTTGATATAAGACTTTCATTTCTCCTGACAGTCAACTTTAATTTACTCCCAACAACCAAGACTGTCTAAGTACAGAAGTCACTGATAAATTCACTACTAGGGAATATCAAATGGAATTTCAAAATCAAAGAATTAATGATATAGGGGAGACAAGAAAAGAAGACATAGATATGACTGAGAGCAACCATACAAGTACATAAGATGGCCAGTCTTAGTACCGCATAGTTCACAACATATAATTCGGTGGCGTCCCACCAGACCCTTTTGTCACAGAGACAAATAGTGAAATCATATGCATTGTTTGCCCCAATCAACAGAAGGAATCACCGAGGAAAGAAATAATGTTTAAATAAAAATTCGCAAATAGGAAGGGGAGAATCTGATTTGTAATGAGATCAACCAGACCCTAAGTTGCTTACTTCGCGCTCTTAACTTTCTCAGAGGAAAAATAAGCAACTTATGGGATACTAAACAATTACTCTGGAAACAAAATACATCTCAAGAAAGAAGTATAAGGGTTCAAGATATTAACCACAGTACTGGTCCACATTCACCATGAGACTTGGCTGTCATAGCAGCCACTGACTATTATCATTTCATCTGAACTCACTGAGGTCGCACACTTGGTCCAACAAAATCACTTGACATAGAAAATGCAATAATTAGGAATAATATGGATGTTTCTTCCGCTGACACATTAAAGATCTGCTCGGAAGCTGAATTCTCGTAACCAGAATCGTTTTCTCGAGAGGGGAACTAGAAAACTCTATCGGACATTACCAATAATACATATACGAAGGAGACGTACTTTAAAGTAGAGCAGTTCCAGCTAATCTTCAATAGACGTCAGGGTTATGCCTCTGAAACCCTTGACTGAACTCATAGACTCGCTCCTCTGATTGAGTTATTGACTTACCTCTTCATATAAAACTTCCTACACTCTTTCGACTCTACTTTTAACCTAAATTAGGGACTCAAACCTGTAGCTCTGATACCAACTGTGACGGCCTTAACCCCGGGGTCAGGAGTTGACATCACCAACAATAATAATATAATCCAAATCATTAATAATACATAACCACGACCCCTTCTACCAAGACCTTTTCCAGGTTTAAATATGACCTATGTTACAACTATTATAAAACCAACCTTCTACAAACAATCTGAACAATACTATCTTAATACAGTAACTCAACAGACCATCTCCGGTCTAACTCAACTACCTCAGAGGAGCCTGGTATGAAAGGAACTGGAACTCTGCCCTGACTATGGCGAAAGAATCTTCTAAGCATCTACAACACTTATATACAAAACATTCTTCAAGGGTGAGCAATCAATTGCTCAGAAGTACCACTATATGAATAACAATTAAAACGATTTAAAATGAAACAGTGATAGGAATAGAATTCATAACTTGTTAGAAAAACAAGTAAATCATGTATAAACTCGATATTCAAAACTAGCATGCTCTGTAAAATAATATCATCAGTCGTGTGCTGTGTATAAATACCAGAGTCCAATTTTAACATGCTACTTTCATTTCCAAAACCTCTGTTCCACTACAAGAACCACAAAACCATCTGTCCCATTACGGGGACCACAAAACCATTTGTTTCATTCTGGAACCACAAACCGTAATCAGATATGTATTGGATGTTATCTAGGGACGGCTGATTAGGCCTCCACACAAGTTATCTAGGATAGTTGGCCGGGCTATCACACAAATTGTCTAGGAAAGCCGATCGGGCTTTCACACAAATTAACCGGATCCGTAGAGACTAGCTAGGTCTCTGATTAACTATGTTGGACTAATCAGTGAAGATAGGGTGCACAACTGAATTAGCCACTTACACAACGTTATCCAATATCTAATTCATTTTATCCAGTTTCCCAAATCACTTTTACCTATCTCTTGTAAAAAACCATTTTATCACAACACACTATTCAAAACTTCCTTTCATTTTAAACACATTTTAGAGATAGGTACTTTCAGAAGTTACTTTCCTCAAAACATATTTTAAGCAACATTTTCAAATACAGGGGATACGTAACTTATAATGTTTATGTTCTTGTTCGAAAATAAAATAACATTTCATTCATTCATATATACTGAACCATAAGAGTATGGTCAGGGGTACTTGCCTTGCAGAGCTTACTATCATTGACTGATTTTGGATCGACTCGGACGTTCGGGCTTATCACCTAATTAGCAGACTATCCTGTATCTGACTTCAACGCTCAGGTCCTTCACTTGAAACCTCGCCGCGCTTGTTGACTGATCACTAGGTTAACTTTAGTCCGACATCAAATTTCAGGTCTTCCGACTAAAACCTACAGGAGTCGAAATAATCTATGTTAGACGTCTAGGTATGCTGGACATATCCTCGCTAAAAAATCTACCCATTTGATATCAAAATCCAACTCGTAATTGCACATACTATTACGATACACATAGCAATCAGGGTTCACGTACTCAAACTCGACTCGATAATCATTTTTGAAAAACACATATGCTCGCCGCCTTAGGAAACAGGTTGTCAGTTATATTTTACAAAATATTTTATTTATAATTATATAACTATATACATTCCGCTGGTATTTCCGATATTTTACAGGATATGCTCCCCAATCTTCGAATTTAATTTCACGAAAATCGGACAGCGTCTCCTCTGGTTATCAGCCTACCCGTCGAAACACAGTCGACGTCAATTCAACACAAAATCCATAATTTTACATTCCCAACCACCATTACCACTCAACAATTATAATCAAATCAATCAACCCATTACGATATCTATAAATCAACTAATTTTATTTATTTATATTATTTTAGGACTCAGAATCGCGTCATCACAGTCCACCGCCCGCTCATCGAAATTCATCGCTAACGGCGGTAAAATCCGGAAGTACCCGAGTTGGGTTTCCAATCACATATTTCACCGATTAATTAATATTAAATCCCGAAAAATATTTATTTATCTCACGAAACCCAATCAAGTTCTTCCTGCAAAAATAAATAATAAAAATAATTGAGAAAATTCCTATCACAGCACAAGCGTGTAACCACACGTTAACAACACCGAACAAACACAGATACACGACCCACACACACGAATAACATATACGCAGGCCACCTCGCCGGAGGGAAATCCGGCGGTAACCGGAGAAGTGAGACAGGAAGTGAACGAAACAGATATGCAACAACAATTGAACCAGAAGGCTAAAATTAATCGGGCCACCGGGAATAAAAGAACAGCGGAACCGGAAACTTACCGCACAGGGGCCAACACCACCCGTCACCACCTCCCTCGCCGGAAATTGGAGAGGGGCGGTGAGGAAGGTAAAAGAAATAGAACATGGAGCATGCCTATTACCGAAGATAATAAAGCAGGGGAATTGAAGGAATCAGAAATTGACAGATTGGAGAGAAGAAAAAGGAGATGTGGGGAAAAGATAAAGAAATGAGGGAGATAAGGTTGATTGCTCTTATCAATTGTTTTCTATGAATATTTTATTATTTAACTGCTAAAACTCAGCAGCAAAACATTGTAATTACAACTCTGAAAACTGAACACGTAGAAAAAAGGATAAATATAACCTTCTGGCAGCCCGGTTTAACACGAAACTCGCATTTAACGAATCAAGTCGCGCTTGTAACAATTTCAGAAAATCCCCAAATTAGTCTTAAAATATTATAAATATCCCGAAATTAAAAAAAACGTAAATTTTAAAATTTTACAGCCATTTCTGAAATGAAACATATACCCGCATTTTGCGATTACCCGAATCAACGCGCGAGTGAGATTAATCCCAAAAATTTCAAAAATAATTTTAAAATTCTCGGAATATTAAAAACTTCCTGTAATATGAGTTTCATAATTTTTGAAGCATTTCTGAAATTAATATTGATTTTACAAATAACCACAGTCAGAAAATCATTTAAGGGTAAATAATTAATGAAATATTGATTTCTTAATTTTTATAAAATCCCAAAAATAATAAATAAAATTATAAAGCAATAAAAATAATTTTAGAGATAACCCAAGTATTTATGGAAATAAATCTTGAATAAAATCACCTTTAAATATAAAAACAAAACAATACAACTTCACAACGAATCACATAAATGATACTCTAACTCCAATGATCACACATAATTAACAACAAAATAATATCCGGCTGACAGAACCCCTACACACATTTTATTTATTTAATTATTCAATAACTACACCTTTAAATAATAGTAATAATAATAATAATAATAATAATGATAATAATAATAATAATATATGATTCGTTATATTCTCTATAGGCCATTTGTGATTTCTCGACATGAAACTATATATTCCTTGATCTGTGACTTGTTGATATCTGACTAAGAATATTTTTTCTAGAACAACATTTTTCAACTCCAAGCTTCTACACTTCTTTCTGAGGCTGGATCAAAATTGATCTTCTTCCAGAGTTTATTTCTTAGCTTGATGGATGTTCACAGTAAAATCTTCCAGTCTAATCTTCGTAGCATTTTTACAGACTCAAGAAATACAATTACATAATATAACGGGATTATCATACAACGTATCTTTAGGGGTTTCAAGGTGAATTAGTCTTGTTATATACAAGCATGTCTTGCACAACATATGGCATGCCAACAGAGTTATTACATTTGAAAATGTTAGGAATATGTTGTGAACTTGATGATAAGCTGAACAAAACACCTTAGTAGATTTAACTTAGTGTTTTTGTATGTTACGACCGGCATTTTCGTGTAATATTATTTGTGGATTTGGTATAATATTAAAGCCGAATAAAAATATGTTCACTGATTGTACGTTTGTGTGAGTGAAAATTTTTGTATTCTAAAATTGTTATGTGTAGTATATGATTTTTCAAAGCAAAAATTTAATCATTTCCTTTATATTTGATTTATAAGGAATATTCTAAGCCTTGGAAAAATTTTCTTTTAAAAGATATTTTGTTCACAAATTTTGAAAATTATTTTATAAAATCTCAAAAAATCCAAGTTATTTTATGGTATAAATTTTATAATTTTTAAACTTTTATTTTATTATATAAAAATAAATCTTTGAAAATTTGGTTGCTTAATAATTATCAAATTACATGGTTACCCTTGCATGCAAATACTCTTCCATTCAACTAAGGGGCAAGGAAGGCATTTCCAACCCCACTCACTTTCATTCTACTAACCAAATTACCACTTTGTCCTTGCATGCAAATCGACCTAACTATGTTGGAAGGTTACTCTTGTAAATTCTCATATACACTCACTTGTGGTCAAATAAAAACCAAACCAATATGATTATCACCCCACTTTCACTCCACCATTTCCACACTCCTCCTTCCTCCCTCTCTCCTCTCGGCTTTTTGGCCGAAGCCCTACCCCCCTCCATTTTCTTCATTCTTCATTCAAGCCCCCACCTCCCATTCAAGTATATGTTACTTCCTATATCTTGATCATACATAATTCAAAGAGTTTTGAGTGAAAAGTTTAAGTTTTGAGTTTGCATGTCAAAGCTTTAGTTGGAACTCAAAGTACAATCTTAATTCTTATGGATTTAAGGTTGTATTTGAGAGAACTACAAGGAATGGTGAAATGCCAAGTCATGAGAATGAGGCTCTTGATTTTAAATGGTCATTTCCCTTCCACTTCATTCGACCATGACCTTCAGGGAGCCGAATGAATGGTTCTTGAGGATGTTTTGTTGTCTTGTTTTAATTTTATGTGTTTTTGGTGGTGATAACATAAAATTTGTATCAAAAACTTGATAAAACCCTTTGTATGCTAAGTGATCATCTAATTATAGCTTATGCTAGGCTTGCATGTTGATTCCATGGTAAAATTTATTTAGAAAGCATGTTGTTTTGGTTTATAAGACTTGAAGTCATGCATGCATGTAGATTTCTCTTGGAATTTTGGAAGTTTTTGATCATGTGGATTAATTTTGTTAGTAAGCCTTAATTTCAGTAGGGATAAGATATTAATCTTGATTAGTGCTCCTTGATATGTGGTATTAATTCGTATATATTTATAAAAAAATATATAACTTGTCGTTTTCAAAAAAAAAAACTTAATGGCTTGTAAGTTATGTAATGTGGTTTCCATTGTTTTGCTATGTTGCATCTTAGGTAATGATGATCTCCATCAAGGTTATTTTGAGTGTAAGGGAGTTAGTTCAGTAGAACACCTTAGTTAAGGTTTGGGTTGGGTTTTTAGTTGTTGTTGGTTGGGTTTGTTAAGTAAGAACCTTGGTGAAAGGAGAGTATTAGTTTCTGCAGAAAATCAGTTTGGTACCCTGAGGTTTAGAGCGAGTTTTGACCATGTCATTGTTGTGCACTTTGAGGCCCAAGCCACCAGAAGCTAGCATTAGGAGTATATAAAAGGTTTTAGGTGTTTGTTAAAGGTTTACAAGTCGTTTGGTTAGGTGCACAAGTGGAATCACAAAATCTGTCCAGCAGGGGACAGTTTTGTTGCAACTTAGAAATAGGAAGTTTTGACCTTGTCATGGGTAGGCCCTCATTAGACCCTGTTGGGCGTTAGTTAGAGGGAGTGTCAGAGGAGTTTTTCCAACCATAGTTCATAGGATTTGAGTTAGAACCATGTGTCACAAGTTAATTCAAGTCAGGGCGTTTTCTGCCCAGAAAAACAGGGGAACCATGGACTTTAAGCTAAGGCCCAAGGAGGCCCAAGCTAGGCCCTTGAGCCACATCAAGTTTGGGAGATGCCTTATGGTCATAAGAGTCTAGTGTACAAGTTTTGGAGGTAAACTTGTATTTAAGAGGGTCTAATGCACTCAACAAACCATAGATGTCATTCTAAAATTTACTCCAGTGAGCACTTTCACTTAACACATAGTTTTAGAGCACTTATGAGTAAGACCTAGGTTGACCGCTATGGTTGCAAGATAGTATAAAGCCATTAGAATTAAAGGCCCAAGTGAGGGTCAATAGATTTTGGATAGTTTAGTAAAGGCACATTGAGTAAGGAAGCCAAAATTTGGAGACCTTGTCTAGTTTAGCGACCAAGTGACTTAAGTTGTGGGTCGAGATCATCCAAGCCTAATGTTGCATTATGATGTGTGTGATATTATTTGATATTAAAATATGATATGTGAGTATATGTGACTATGTGGACTATGGTATTTATAAGGTAATTATAAATTGGGTGCATATAGGCCTAAGTGTCGTTGGTGTTTAATTTCGAGTTGTAAATAGGTTAAGTTGGTGAGAATACATTATAATGAGGATTATTATTATTTATGTAGGATCTCGAGACGAGGGTAAACTTGCCATAAAGGTCGAGTGAAGCTTCCAGTTGCTCCTACCAGCCAGACCAGACCAGCCTTTCTCAAGGCAAGTGATTCAACCTCTCTTTCGTATTCACTGCAAATGTGTAATAATTAATTCATATATTGATGCGATTATCCTGAGTCATCTTGATATACTTGAACCAAGCGATATTTAAATATATCTTTGTATTATTATAGAAATGCCATGAACCCAGAAGCACATATTGATATTGCAACAGTTGTATTATGCTAGTATATCATAGTAATTGGAATGCCATGATAAAATAAAGATTTGATATAATACTTGATTGAACCTCTTTGTTATCATGCTATTGGTCCCTGAAATATTGACATCTCACCCTGATGCTTGAACCCCAATAGAAACTTTACCTTGATACCTAAAAGCCAGATATTCTTTAAAGATTGTTCATAATTGATTGATAACCCTTTTTCTTACCCTAAAGTTCGACAATCCTGATATACCTTGAGCTAAAGATCATTTTCTTCATACCTTAACACCCCTAGTATTCATGAAGCTTACCTTCTTGATGTTCTAGTACTTGTACCTTGTTGAAAACCATTGCTTTAAGCCTAGTTTGGCATTACTCTTTCATATTATCCAATAGCCTTGCTAAATTTCCTTGTCAAAGTTCTTGTTTATGGAAACCTCTCAATTACCCTAATATAGTTAAGTCTAGTGGATCATGGCCCTGAGATTTAGTGTCATATTTCCAGTGTTTCAAGTTGATTTATAATCCCTTGATAAAAATGTTTACTACTTAAGAGATTTTATTATAAAGCGGCATAAGTTTTTGAAATGATTAAAATGTGGATTTTCAGTCCCAAAGGGGGATAAATGTTTTCTTTGAATAGTGGATCTGAACTGAGACGCGAGTCCTTTCCACATTTATATTGTAGGCTTAAAAGTTGCCTAGGGATCCCATTAATGTTTTAGAACCCAGCGAGGTTCGGGATTACTTCGCGGCTGATCACCGGCTGTAATCCGTAGCGTCATAAAATGATTTTGATTAAGTTATGATTTTGAAACTGTTTTGATTCAAGCTAATGATGCCATCACTCAAAGTTTTATCTCTTGTTATTATTGGTTATATCTTCACAATGTCATTCTATTATACATATCTCGATTTATGTTTTGTATCATATAGTTTAGCACTTGTTGAGCATTTGGCTCACTCCTTGCTTTACCCTGATATTACAGCTAGCAGCTATGGTTAGATTCAAGTAGACAGCACGTAAGACCTGTGACACCGATGCGTATGTCCGAGCTCAGGTAGAATAAGAGATAGTTTTGTGTGAGGACTCGATATTAAAATCGGTTGTAATAGATGGTAGTGTTGGGCTGTTCCAAACCCTAAACTGTAAGATCTTGGATTCGGTTATGTTTACTTTCTTTTAAATATTGTAATAGTTATATTTATTTTGTTTGTTAAGTTGGGGGTGTGACAGGTTTTGGTATCAGAGCTACAGTTTAGAGTCCCTGGACAACCCAAATAGGTTATAGGATTTATGTATAGGCTATAGATAATATGTGAGAGAGTAGGTTAAGTAAATTTATTATTAATACTCCTCTTATTGGTTTGTCAGCAAAGGGCGCATTCCTCGTCATCTTCTGGGTCGGATGACACTATTGCTTTCTCCGTGTATGCTGAGTTGAGGCGCGAGTTTGACATGCTTCAGGGCAAGTACGACCGACTGATAGATCGACTAAAGAACGTGTACCCGGACAGCCGAAACTATGAAGGGAAGCCTAAGGAGTAGATGACTGCGAGACTTGAGACCTTGGTTCAGTACGTCAATACTAAGCTTGAGGAGATGCCATCACACCGAGACCGCACCAGCCAGTATATCATCCAGATGGTGGCGGATGAGCTCCAGAGCATTGTGAAGATGCTTCGAGAGGAGAAGACTACCAAGCCCCGTTCTGATGGAGTGGAGCCTTAATTCTTTCCATTATCTACCTTTCATGTTGTTGTATTATCGGACTTCGTAGAATTCCTAGTTGTTTCCTTTAAATAAGCACGTTATTCCAAGAATCAGACCTTGTCCTAATCCTGATGTATTGTGACCTTTAAATTTCAATTATTATGCACTATCATTCCATTTGCTCTCAACGTTTATTTTACGCTTTTGTATGCATCACCATATCTGCTTAATTTGAAACTTGACCTCATATGTAAATAATAATGCCATGCGATACCCTCAAATTATTTCATCATTCATACCTGTTTTGACATAACTCTTATTTCAGGATCATGCCACCCAAAAAGAAGAACCCAACAACCACATCTACCACAGATCCAAATATTCTTCGATTACTGGAAACTTTGTAACAGCAAACCAATGCTATAGCTCAACAACAATTAACTCTTCAACAACGAATTAAAAACCAAGATAATCGTGAACCACACCAACCACCCGAACCACAGTACCACCTCGACAAGTTGTCACTTTCAAGGCTTTTCCAGATTGTGAATCCACCTGCATTTCATGATACCACTGATCCAATAATAGCTAACACATGGATTAAGGAAATGGAAAGGGCTTTTGAGTTGGTACAGTTAGGAGACGATCAGAAGACTGCCATATGCTACTTACTTCCTGAAGGGCGAAGTCATCTATTGGTGGGAATCAGTAAAAGCTATGGAAGCAACTCAGCAGGTTTCTTGGGAAAGATTTAAGAAGTTATTTCTGGACAAGTATTACCCTAAGTACATGCAGAATTAGATGGAGCTTAAATTTCTTGAGTTGAAGCAAGGGAATATGTCTATACTGGAGTATGAGAAGAAGTTCACTGAGTTGTCAAGGTTTGTGACAAAGTATACCAGCACTGAGGAGGAAAAAGCGAAGAGATTTCAACAAGGATTAGATCCTTGGATTAGAGATAGAGTAGCTATGTTTCAGCTTGATACTTATGCGGGAGTAGTACAGAAAGCTGCTCTGATTGAGAATAATGGGATGCAGTCAAGGAAGGAAAGGGATAACAAGAAGAGAAAGGTTCCATTTTATGGAGAGAAGTCTGAAGCCGGAAATTCACAAGATCGGAATGTAAAGAGGATTGGATTCCATAAGGGTGGAAATTTTCAAAAGAAGGGAAATTTGGGCAAAAGACAAGAATCGAAGGGGAACAACCAGGCAAGCCAAGGACAAGTTGGAGAAAACAGGTTCCAGAGACCGGAATGCAAGCACTGTGGAAGAAGGCACCCGGAGTGTGTAATAAGCTGAGCATGACATGCTATAGGTGTAACCAGAAGGGACATTTGGCAAATGAGTGCAAGATGCCGAAGCCAGGAGTTACATGTTACAAGTGTGGAAAGACTGGACATATAGCTAGGAAGTGCAAGGCAACCGGACCAGTCAAAGCTCTAATGAATGTGGCAAGTACCAGTGCAAGCGTGCCAGCCGAGGTATTGGCATTACTTCCACCATCTACAACAACTCCGCAAGCAACAGCAAGGACATTCGATCTGAAAATGAAGGACACTGTTCAAAACTCTGAGGTGATAGCAGGTAAACTTTTACTCAATAATGTCAAAGCTAAAGTATTGATTGATTCGGGAGCAACAAGATCTTTCATATCAGAAACTTTTGTTGATAAACTTCAATGTGATAAAATGATTATGAGCGAGGTAGTAAATGTGGTAATTGCGAACCAAGAGAAGATTCTTGTGAATCAATTCTGTCTGAAGTGTGAGATTGATATTTCGGGGCATAAGTTTTCAGCCGACTTGATACTCTTCAAGTTGGGAGAGTTCGATATAATTTTAGGAATGGATTGGTTAGGGAAGAATAACGCCCAGATTAATTGTAAGACCAAGAAAGTGTATTTAAAGATGAAGAATGGAGAGAAAGTAGTATTTAAGGGACAGAGGCAGGAGCAATTGTTTCTTACAATCGTTCAGGGTAAGAAGCTACTTAGAAAAGGTTGTGAGTCATTCCTAGCTTATGTAGTGGATTCAGAAAAAGGCAGTCCCAGCATAGAAGATATCCCCGTAGTTAACGAGTTCCCAGATGTGTTTCCATACTAACTACCAGGCTTAACACCAGATCGACAAATCGAGTTCGAGATCAACCTTGCTTCGGGCACAGAACCAGTTTCAAAGGCCCCATATAGGATGGCACCAGCAGAAATAAAAGAGTTGGTGTGCCAACTACAAGAATTGTTGGATAAAGGAGTGATTCGACCAAGTACGTCACCATGGGGAGCACCTGTTCTATTTGAAAAGAAGAAAGATGGAAGTATGCGGCTATGTATAGATTATCGGGAGTTGAATAAGGTAACAATCAAGAACCGCTACCCGCTACCAAGAATAGATGACCTATTTGATCAGTTGAAGGGAGCAAAGTGCTTTTCAAAGATTGACTTGAGATCAGGATACCATCAATTAAAGATCAAAGAAGAAGATATTTCCAAGACATCATTCAGGACCCGATACGGACATTATGAATTCTTAGTAATGCCGTTTGGATTGACTAATGCCCCGGACGCATTTATGGATCTGATGAATTGGGTATTTAAAAAGTATTTGGACAAGTTCATAGTAGTATTCATTGATGACATCCTTATTTATTCTAAGTCGGAAGAAGAACATAAGCATCACATCTGGATAACATTAGAGATACTTCGGCAAGAGAAATTGTATGCCAAGTTTTCTAAATGTGAGTTTTGGTTAAAGGAAGTTCAATTTTTGGGACATGTCATTGGAAATGAAGGAGTTAAAGTAGATCTGGCAAAAATCGAGGCAATTATGAGTTGGGAGAGGCCAAAGACACCTACGGAAGTGCGAAGTTTTCTAGGATTGGCAGGGTATTATAGAAGGTTTGTCAAGGATTTTTCGAAAATTGCCACGCCATTGACTAAGTTAACCAGGAAGAATCAGAAGTCAAATGGAGTGCAAAATGTGAGGATAGCTTTCAAGAGTTGAAACAGAGGTTGGTAACGGCTCCGGTGTTAGTACTACCAGATGACCAACGAAATTTGTGATATTCAGCGACACTTCATATAAGGGATTGGGCTGTATGCTAATGCAACACAGTAAGGTGATCGCATATGCATCAAGACAGTTAAAACCGCATGAGTTGAAGTACCCGACGCATGATTTGGAACTAGCCGCCATAGTGTTTGCACTTAAGATTTGGAGACATTACCTCTACGGAGAGAAGTGTGAAATCTACACAGATCACAAGAGTTTAAAGTAAATTTTCACTCAGAAGGAGCTCAATATGAGGCAAAGGAGATGGTTGGAATTGATCAAGTACTACGATTGCTCGATAAATTACCATCCCGGAAAGGCGAATGTTATGGCCGATGCACTAAGCAGGAAGGAGAGATTGAATATGATGGCAACACCAAAGGAATTTTCTGAAGAGATTAAGAAATTTGGATTAGAACTTTGTAATTATGGAATGGTTGAAGAATTTTGTCGTGCAATGACTTTTCAACCAACATTAGTGGAAAAGATAAGGAAATGTCAGGAAGAAGTAATGGAGAAAGAGAAGAATCAGCTAACAGGAGAAGAGATTGGCACTCAAAGGGATGAGCAAGGTATACTAAGGTTTTCCTCAAGAATTTGGATTCCTCATATTCCTGAATTGAAGAATGAGATTCTGCAAGAAGCCCACAATTCAAGATTTTCAATCCACCCGGGAAGCACCAAGATGTATCGGGACTTAAAACAGAACTTTTGGTGGCCAAATATGAAGCGAGACGTGGCGGAATGGGTTGTGAAGTGTTATACTTGTCAGAAAGTGAAGGCAGAACATCAACGACCAAGCGGATTAATTCATCCCCTAAAGATTCCAGAATGGAAATGGGAAAATATTACTATGGACTTTATAGTGGGACTACCGCGAACGAAATCCGGACATGACGCTATATGGGTTATAGTTGATCTCCTTACGAAGTCGGCGCATTTCCTTCCAATTAATGAGAAGTCGTCATTGGACAAATTGGTTCATCTGTACGTGCATGAAATCGTACTAAAACATGGAGTACCTGTATCGATAGTTTCAGACAGAGACCCCCGATTTAACTCAAGATTTTGGAAGCAATTTCAAAAAAGTCTTGGCACGAAGTTGAACATGAGTACGGCGTACCACCCGCAAACTGATGGTCAGAGCGAAAGGACAATTCAAACAATCGAAGACATGTTGCGCAGTTGTGCAATCGATTTTGCAGGAAGTTGGGACGACCACTTGCCACTGATTGAATTCTCTTACAATAACAGCTATCACTCCAGTATTGGCATGCCACCATACGAAACTTTGTACGGATGAAAATGTAGATCACCGACAGTTGGGATGAAGTAGGAGAAGGAAGGATTCCAGGCTCGGAATTGGTACAACAGTTGCATGACACAGTCAAGTTAATTCAGAGAAGGTTGCTTGCTGCTCAAGATAGACAGAGGAAGTATGCAGATCCAACGCGTAAAGATATTCGATTCCAAACAGGCGAAGCTGTTTTGTTGAAGGTGTCACCTAGAAAAGGGTTGTCTAGATTTGGCAAGAAAGGGAAATTAGCACCTAGATATATAGGTCCTTTTGAAATTTTGAGTCAAGTGGGGAAGGTAGCCTACGAGTTAGCCTTACCACCTCAGTATCAGCATGTGCATAATGTGTTCCATGTGTCATTGCTTAAGAAGTACAATCCTGACGCCAGCCATGTGATAGAATATGAACCTGTAGAAATTCAGGCAGACCTGTCATTTGTGGAGCAACCTGTCAAAATACTCGACTGGCAAGTAAAGAGTCTTAGAAACAAGTCGGTAAAGTTAGTAAAAGTACTTTGGAGAAACCCCAAGGTTGAAGAATCAACTTGGGAGTTAGACTCTGATATGCGTTCCCGGTATCCTCATATGTTCTCTTAGATTCTGGGGACAGAATCCCTTAGAGGGGAGATGATGTTACGACCGACATTTTCGTGTAATATTATTTCTGGATTTGGTATAATATTAAAGTTGAATAAAAATATGTTCACTGATTGTACGTTTGTGTGAGTGAAAATTTATGTATTATAAAATTGTTATGTGTAGTATATGATTTTTCAAAGCAAAAGTTTAATCATTTCCTTTATTTTTGATTTATAAGCAATATTCTAAGCCTTGGAAAATTTTTCTTTTAAAAGATATTTTGTTCACAAATTTTGAAAATGATTTTATAAAATCTCTAAAAATCCAAGTTATTTTATGGTATAAATTTTATAATTTTTGAATTTTTATTTTATTATATAAAAATAAATCTTTGAAAATTTGGTTGCTTAAGAATTATCAAATTACATGGTTACCCTTGCATGCAAATACTCTTTCATTCAACTAAGGGGCAAGGAAGGCATTTCCAACCCCACTCACTTTCATTCTACTAACCAAATTACCACTTTGTCCTAGCATGCAAATCTGCCTAACTATGTTGGAAGGTTACTCTTGTGAATTCTCATATCCACTCACTTGTGGTCAAATAAAAACCAAACCAATATGATTATCACCCCACTTTCACTCCACCATTTCCACACTCCTCCTTCCTCCCCCTCTCCTCTCGGCTTTTTGGCCGAAGCCCTACCCCCTCCATTTTCTTCATTCTTCATTCAAGCTCCCACCTTCCATTCAAGTAAATGTTACTTCCTATATCTTGATCATACATTATTCAAAGAGTTTTGAGTGAAAAGTTTAAGTTTTGAGTTTGCATGTCAAAGCTTTAGTACAATCTTGATTCTTATGGATTTAAGGTTGTATTAGAGAGAACTACAAGGAATGGTGAAATGCCAAGTCATGAGAATGAGGCTCTTGATTTTAAATGGTCATTTCCCTTCCACTTCATTCGGCCATGACCTTGAGGGAGCCGAATGAATGGTTCTTGAGGATGTTTTGTTGTCTTGTTTCAATTTTATGTGTTTTTGGTGGTGATAACATAAAATTTTAATCAAAAAATTGATAAAACCCTTTGCATGCTAAGTGATCATCTAGTTATAGCTTATGCTAGGCTTGCATGTTGATTCCATGGTAAAATTTATTTGGAAAGCATGTTGTTTTGGTTTAGAAGACTCGAAGTCATGCATGCATGTAGATTTCTCTTGGAATTTTGGAAGTTTTTGATCATGTGGATTGATTTTGTTAGTAAGGCTTAATTTAAGTAGGGATAAGATATTAATCTTGATTAGTGCTCCTTGATATGTGGTATTAATTCGTATATATTTATAAAAAAAATATATAACTTATCATTTTCAAAAAAAAACTTAATGGCTTGTAAGTTATGTAATGTGATTTCCTTTGTTTTGCTATGATGCACCTTAGGTAAGGATGATCTCCACCAAGATTATTTTGAGTGTAAGGGATTTAGTTTAGTAGAACACCTTAGTTAAGGTTTGGGTTGTTGTTGGTTGGGTTTGTTAAGTAAGAACCATGGTGAAAGAAGAGTATTAGTTTCTGCAGAAAATCAGTTTGGTACCCTGAGGTTTAGAGCGAGTTTTGACCATGTCATTGTTGTGAACTTTGAGGCCCAAGCCACCAGAAGCTAGAATTAGGAGTATATAAAAGGTTTTAGGTGTTTGTTGAAGGTTTACAAGTCGTTTGGTTAGGTGCACAAGTGGAATCACAAAATCTGTCTAACAGGGGACAGTTTTGTTGCAACTTAGAAATAGGAAGTTTTGACCATGTCATGGGTAGGCCCTTATTAGGACCTTTTGGGCGTTAGTTAGAGGGAGTGTCAGAGGAGTTTTTCCAACCATATTTCATAGGATTTGAGTTAGAACCATGTGTCACAAGTTAAATCAAGTCAGGGCATTTTCTGCCCAGAAAAACAGGGGAACCATGGAGTTTAAGCTTAGGCCCAAGGAGGCCCAAGCTAGGCCCTTGAGCCACATCAAGTTTGGGAGATGCCTTATGGTCAGAAGAGTCTAGTGTAGAAGTTTTGGAGGTAAACTTGTAGTTTAAGAGTGTCTAATGCACTCAACAAACCATAGATGTCATTCTGAAATTTACTCCAGTGAGCACTTTCACTTAACATATAGTTTTAGAGCACTTATGAGTAAGACCTAGGTTGACCGATATGGTTGCAAGATAGTATAAAGCCATTAGAATTAAAGGCCCAAGTGAGGGTCAATAGGTTTTGGATATTTTAGTAAAGGCACATTGAGTAAGAAAGCTAAAATTTGGAGACCTTGTCTAGTTTAGCGACCAAGTGACTTAAGTTGTGGGTCGAGATCATCCAAGTCTAGTGTTGCATTATGATGTGTGTAATATTATTTGATATTAAAATATGATATTTGAGTATATGTGGCTATGTGGACTATGGTATTTATAAGGTAATTATAAATTGAGTGCATATAGGCCTAAGTGCCATTGGTGTTTAATTTCCAGTTGTAAATAGGTTAAGTTGGTGAGAATACATTATAATGAGGATTATTATTATTTATGTAGGATCTCGAGACGAGGGTAAACTTGCCATAAAGGTCGAGTGAAGCTTCCAGTTGCTCCTACCAGCCAGACCAGACCAGCCTTTCTCAAGGCAAGTGATTCAACCTCTCTTTCGTATTCACTGCAAATGTGTAATAATTAATTCATATATATTGATGTGATTATCCTGAGTCATCTTGATATACTTGAACTAAGCGATATTTAAATCTATCTTTGTATTATTATAGAAATGCCATGAACCCACAAGCACATATTGATATTGCAACAGTTATATTACGCTAGTATATCATAGTAATTGGAATGCCATGATAAAATAAAGATTTGATATAATACTTGATTGAACCTCTTGGTTATCATGCTATTGGTCCCTAAAATATTGACATCTCACCCTGATGCTTGAACCCCAATAGAAACTTTACCTTGATACCTATAAGCCAGATATTCTTTAAAGATTGTTCATAATTGATTGATAACCCTTTTTCTTACCCTAAAGTTCGACAATCCTGATATACCTTGAGCTAAAGATCATTTTCTTCATACCTTAACACCCCTAGTATTCATGAAGCTTACCTTCTTGATGTTCTAGTACTTGTACCTTGTTGAAAACCATTGCTTTAAGCCTAATTTGGCATTACTCTTTCATATTATCCAATAGCCTTGCTAAATTTCCTTGTCAAAGTTCTTGTTTATGGAAACCTCTCAATTACCCTAATATAGTTAAGTCTAGTGGATCATGGCCCTGAGATTTAGTGTTATATTTCCAGTGTTTCAAGTTGATCTATAATCCCTTGATAAAAATGTTTACTACTTAAGAGATTTTATTATAAATCGGCATCAGTTTTTGAAATGATTAAAATGTGGATTTTCAGTCCTAAAGGGGGATAAATGTTTTCTTTGAATAGTGGATCTGGGCTGAGATGCGAGTCCTTTCCACATTTATATTGTAGGCTTAAAAGTTTCCTAGGGATCCCATTAATGTTTTAGAACCCAGCGAGGTTCGGGATTACTTCGCGGTTGATCACCGGCTGTAATCCGTAGCGTCATAAAATGATTTTGATTAAGTTATGATTTTGAAAATGTTTTGATTCAAGCTAATGATGCCATCATTCAAAGTTTTATCTCTTATTATTATTGATTATATCTTCACAATGTCATTCTATTATACATATCTCGATTTATGTTTTGTATCATATAGTTTAGCACTTGTTGAGCATTTGGCTCACTCCTTTCTTTACCCTGATATTACAGCTAGCAGCTATGGTTATATTCAAGCAGACAACACGTAAGACCTGTGACGCCGATGCGTATGTCCGAGCTCAGGTAGAATAAGAGATAGTTTTGTGTGAGGACTCGATATTAAAATCGGTTGTAATAGATGGTAGTGTTGGGCTGTTCCAAACCCTAAACTGTAAGATCTTGGATTCGGTTATGTTTACTTTCTTTTAAATATTGTAATAGTTATGTTTATTTTGTTTGTTAAGTTGGAGGTGTGACATTGTAGCTCTCGACGGATGTTCTACAATAGTCCCGACAGATGAACTTTATAGTCCCGACGGATGACCACTGAACATCCATCGAAAGTTTAGCTTATGTAATAATAAGTCTTGTAGCACCTGTCTGCAAACAACAATGCATCAGTTGAGTAGATACTGTAGGATTCTTTATGTCATGTGGACTACTAGACTGATATGCAGAATAAGGTGGCTTTGTAAATACAAGATGTCTTGTAATTCTGTATAAGTGAAATAGAGTCAAGTGATAGAAAGGCTCCCGATGGATGATCTATAAAGGCTCCCGACAGATAATCAACAAGGAATCTGACGGATGACCAACATAGTCCTGATAGATGATCATATTCAAAAGAGCAGTTAACAGTGACAACACATTCACATGCGTCGGGTGTTTGCAAATGGAATGTGGCAGCCTAATTGCAGGATTTATAGAACAAAGAAGCATTACTATTTCCATGCAATTATAAAGATATTCAAAGATGCTAGAAAGTGTAATGAAGTAGCATGAAATTAGACTAGAAATAATTTTTGTTTTACTTGTTTGTCTTCTTATCATGTAACTTAGTAGTATATAAACCAAGTGTAGCAAGTAGAATAAATAATCAAGTTAGTAAGCATTATTTTCAGAGAGATAGAAAAAGCTGTATCTGTTAAGCATCTCTTTATAATTCTGCAACTTCACTTGTAAGTAGCTGTGTGGTATTCAAGCATCACATAGTTCTCATCCTAATATATATATATATATATATCTGGTGGATAATTTCAAATCCACCAGAAAGTTTTAAAGCCTTGTGTTTTATTTCTTTGTGTTTGATTTTCATTTCTTTATTATTCCGCAACATAGAAAAATCTGCACAGTTATATTATTAAGTAAGAATAGTTTTAAAATTAGAAAAAAACTAGAATTACATTCAAACCCCCCTTCTTTAATTCTTGTTGCATTGTTTGGGAATAACAATTGATATCAGAGCAAGCTTTTGAAGTACAAAGAGTGTAAAGATCACCACAATCAACAAGATGAACATAAAAGATGTTGGAGTAAAGATTCTATTTCTGGAAAAAGATAACTATCACCATTGGAAGGTGAAGATGCACCTGCTTCTCCTATCTCAAGATGAAGCATATGTGGACTGCATTGAGAAAGGTCCACATATTCCTATGAGAGATGCTACAGGAAATGAAGCAGTAGTCCCAAAGCCACAAGCAAAATGGTCAGATCCAGATAAAGAACAAGTTAAAAAGGATAAAAAAAGCCATGTACATTATGTTTAATGGTGTTGACAGTGACATGTTTGACAACATCATAAACTTCAAGACTGCCAAGGATGTCTGGGATATAGTTAAAGTTATATGTGATGGAACTGAGGAAATAAGGGAGAACAAGATACAACTCTTGATCAGCAATATGAGCATTTCTATAGTGAAGAAGGTGAGTCACTCACTGACATTTTTAGTAAATTCCAAAAAGTACTGAATGCTCTAAAACTGAATGGAAGGGTCTATCAAACAAAAGACTCAGACCTCAAATTCCTTAGAGCTCTGCCAAAGGAATGGAAGCCTATGACAGTCTCATTGAGAAATTCTCAAGATTACAAGGAATTCACCTTGGATAGACTGTATGGTATCCTAAAAACCTATTAGCTTGAAATAGAGCAAGATGAAAAGATGGAGAAAGGAAGAAAGAAGGAAGGGTCCATTATATTAGTTGCTGAGCAAGAAAAGGAAAAAGGAGATAAAGGTTGATGATGTTGAATCTGTACCAAACTTAAGAGTTTGTGAAGGCAATGGAAAGGGACTAGTAGCTGAACATGAAGACCAACTTAGTCAAGACGACATGGATGACATAGATGAGCATCTTACTTTTCTATCTAGGAGATTTGCCAAGCTCAAATTCAAGAAGAATTTTGGAGCAGCCAAGTCGAACAGAAACATGGTTGATAAGTCTAAGTTCAAATATTTCAAGTGTGGCTTGGCAGATTATTTTGCTAGTGAGTGTAGAAAGCCTGATTCTGGTAAAAAGAAGTTTGAGACTGTTGATTATAAGCAGAAATACTTTGAGTTGCTCAAGCAAAAGGAAAGGGCTTTCTTTCACAAAAAAATGGCTGGGCTGCAGATGGATTGGAAGAGGATGAAGATATAAGCTATGTCAATCTAGAACTTATGGCCAAATCAGATGAAACAGAGACAAGTTCATCAAGCAATCAGGTAATCACTACCAACCTAGCTCATTTATCTAAAGCCGAGTGTAATGATGCCATAAATGACATGTCTACTGACTTATATCACCTGCGTATTACACTCAAGTCTCTTTCTAAAGAAAAAAATAAAATTAAAGAGAATAATATGTTTTTAAGTGAAAGAAATAATGTGCTAGAGACTCAATTTGTTGAGTTTGAAAAATTGAAAGTAGAATACAAGATTGCTAAGGATGAACTAACTGAATCCTTAAAGAAAGAGGAGATTTTAAGAAAGCAACTTGAATGAGAATAGGAAGTGATTAAGGCATAGAAATCATCTAGAGATGTCCATGCTCAAATTACTAAAGTTCAAGGTATAGAATCTTTCTGTGATGCAGCCTGGAAAAAGAACAAGGAGAAGCTTGATTCCAATCTGGTTGAAGGACTTTCAACGGATGTGGATTCGACGGATGATGAAAATTATCCGTCGAATAATCAAAAAGATTATTCGTCGAAAGAAAATGAGCCACATCTATTGAGTGCAAGTAAACCAGTTATCAAAGCTAAGCTAGCCAAGTTAAATGAAAAATATGGATCAGTGTCCAAGAACTTTGTTCCAGGATAAACAAGTCAACTTAAAAAGAACAAAAGAGTCAATGTAGGTCATCTGTCTATCAAGCAATTGAATGACAGGTTAGAGAAAATTCGAAGTGAAAGCAGAGTCAAAAAGGAAAAACAATAGAAATGGGAAAGTAGGGATTAACAAACATAACAACTACACACCTAATAAATATGCACCAAGAAAGATCCGTGTTAAGTATGGTAGTGTTAATCATTTGTCTGTTAATTGCAAACTTGTTATGCCTGCTCCCATGTCTGCACCAGTCTTCATTTCCCAACATGCCTTCAATGCCTATAAATGTTTTGCATACACACAATTTGAATGCACAGTATGCTAATATGCCATTTCCACATAATCCTTATTATGCTGCATTTAGTATGCCTCAAATACCATTTAGCATGCCTTACTGGAATAACATGTTTACACACAGCATGCCCTTTCATGTTAATCAAATTGTGCATGACAATTCTGCTTCAGTGAATGCTTTCAAAGGTCCAACTCAAATGACAAAGGATGAATCTAAAATACCCAAGTCAAATGAGGTCAAACCTAAGAAACCAAAGAAAAAGGCTAACAAGGCAGGACCCAAGGAAACTTGGGTACCAAAATCAACTTGATTTGATTTTGATGTGTGCAGGGAAATAGAAAGAATCTTTGATATCTAGATAATGGTTGTTCAAGGCACATGACTGGAGATTCTACCCTGCTCACTGGTTTTAGAGAAAGAGCTGGCCCAAGTATTACTTTTTGAGATGACAACAAGGGTTATACTGTGGGATATGGCTTGATTTCGAAGGATAATGTCATCACTGAAGAAGTTGCCCTAGTGGATGGTCTCAAGCACAATCTGTTGAGTATCAGCCAGCTTTGTGATAGGGGCAACTCAGTTATTTTTGATGCAGAAGATGGTGTTTTGACTGACAAAAAAAGCAACAAAGTGGTTCTCACTGGAGTGAGAAAAGGCAATGTGTATCTAGCTGACATCAACTCAACAAGTGCAGAATATGTAACTTGTATTCTCAGTAAAGCAAGTCAAGATGAAAGTTGGCTATGGCACAAGAAGCTGTCCCATCTAAACTTCAAGACCATGAATGAGCTAGTCAAGAAAGAATTGGTTAGAGGTATTCCTCAAGTGGAGTTTTCAGAGGATGGATTGTGTTATTCCTACCAGAAAGGGAAGAAGATTAAAACATCATTCAAAAAGAAGCTTGATTCAATAATTGAAGAACCTTTGCAACTATTGCACAGGGATTTGTTTGGACCAGTCAATGTATTGTCCATCTCAAGAAAAAGATATTGCCTAGTAATTGTAGATGATTTCTCAAAGTTCTCTTGGATATATTTTCTAAAATCCAAATATGAAGCTAGTGAAATCATCATCAATCACATAAGACAAGTCAACAATCATCCTAATTTCAAAGTAAGAAGGATTAAGAGTGACAATCGAACTAAGTTCAAAAATTCTGTGATGAGATTATTTTATGAAGAGAATGAGATTACGCATGAGTTTTCTGCAGCTAGAACTCCACAACAAAACAGAGTGGTGGAAAGGAAAAATAGATCTCTTATTGAAGCTGCAAGGATAATGCTAGAAGAATCAAAGTTACCAACATATTTTTGGGTTGAAGTTTTGAATACTGCATGCTACACTCAGAATATTTATTTGGTCAATCAAGAAAAATGCATGACACCCTATAAATTGTTCAAGAAAAGGAAGCCAACTCTAAATTTTCTTCATGTCTTTGGATGCAAATGCTACATTCTAAGGAATTAAATTGAACAACACGGAAAGTTTGATGCTAAAGCAGATGAATGAAGTTTTATTGGATATGGTGTTGGAAAAGCTTATGGAGTCTAGAATCTTAGAACAAACATTGTTATGGAATCTGTAAATGTTGTGTTTGATGATAAGATGATTGAAGGACTAAAAGATGAAGGTTTCCATGATAGCCTCAAATTTGACAATATTGAGATAATTTGTGATGACAGTGATGATGATAGTGATCAAGAAATAGTGGCTAAGGATAATGCAGAAAATTCTATCTCCAATGATGCACAAAATTCAGCATCAGTCGAGGTACAAAATGCATCATCCGTCGGAAGACAATCAACTTCATCTATGGGATATCAAAGTGCATCATCCGTCGGAACAATCAGAGAAGCTAAAAGTCAAAATAGATCACTTACAGAAAGAACTCCTTCTTCAAATCAATGACCCACAAACTCAGGGGGAGTTTCTTCTAATCAAAACTCAGTCACACATCAAGACAACAATGAGTCCTCTTCATCTAGAGCTAATCTACCTCAACAGAGAAAATGGACTAGAGATCACCCATTTGAACTAATCATTGGTGATATGTCCTCAAGAGTGTAAACAAGGAAAGCACTCAAGAGGAATGTCTATATAGCAGCTTTCTATCTCAGGAAGAGCCTAAAAAGGTAGAAGAAGCTCTGTTGGATCCTGATTGGGTTTTAGCAATGCAAGGAGAGCTAAACCAATTTGAGAGGAATAAAGTGTAGAAGTTTGTACCCAAGCCTAAAGGAAAGAATCCTATCGACACCAAGTGGGTATTCAGAAACAAGATTGATGTAAATGGCATATTTGTCAGGAACAAATCTAGATTGGTTGCTAAGGGCTACTGTCAACAAGAAGGAATAGATTTTGATGAAACTTTTGCTCCTGTTGCAAGATTGAAGCCATCGGAATTTTCTTAGCCTACGCAGCTCATTCCAATTTCAAAGTCTATCAAATGGATGTCAAAAGTGCCTTTCTGAATGGAGATTTAGAGGAGGAAGTCTATGTCAGTCAGCCTCCTGGTTTTAAAGATCCAAATTTTCTAGAATATGTCTACTATCTTTTGAAAGCACTTTATAGATTGAAGCAAGCACCTAGAGCCTGGTATGATACTTTGTCAAAGTTTCTCTTAGAAAATCACTTCACAAGAGGTACTGTTGACAAAACTTTATTCTTTAGAAATGTTAATGTCTTTAGCATACTTGATCAAATTTATGTAGATGATATTATATTTGGCTCTACAGATGAAAAACTTTGCAAAAAGTTTGCCAAATTGATGCAAAGTAAGTATGAAATGAGAATGATGGGAGAACTAACTTACTTTCTTGGTTTACAAGTTAAGCAAGTTAGTGATGGAATATTCATTAGTCAAACCAAATATATTTATGATATTTTAAAGAAGTTTGATCTAATAGATTGCAAATCTGCAAAAACTCCCATGGCCAGTGAAACTAAACTTGAATTAAACAATACTGAAAGGTCTGTGGAAATTTCAAGCTATAGAGGCATGGTTGGCTCACTTTTGTACTTAATAGCTAGTAGGCCAGATATAATGTTTGTTACTTATCGCTATTCTAGATTTCAGGCTGATCCTAGAGAATCTCATTTAATAGCTATTAACAGAACTTTTAGATATCTCAAGGGAACACCAAAACTTGGCATTTGGTACCCTAGAGATTCTGGTTTTGTTCTAACTGGTTATTCAGATACAGATTATGCAGGTTGTAAAATTGATAGAAAAATTACAACAGGAACCTGTCAATTTCTAGGAAACAAACTAGTATCCTGGTTCAGTAAAAAGCAAAATTCAGTTTCTACTTCTACAGCTGAAGCTGAATATATTGCTGCTGGCAGTTGCTGTGCACAGATTCTATGGATGAAAAACCAATTGTTGGACTATGGTCTGCAAGTGGACAAAATTCCTATTTTCTGTGATAACACAAGTGCAGTTTCCATCACTAAAAATCCAGTACAGCATTCAAGAACAAAGCACATAGACATCAAGTACCACTTCATTAGGGAACATGTAATGAATGGTACTGTGGAACTTCATTTTTTTTCCAAGTGAGAAGTAATTTGCAGATATCTTTACCAAGCCACTTGATGAATCCACCTTCACTAGGTTGGTAAGTGAGTTAGGTATGCTTAATTATTCTTAAATCATTTTTGATAATTTTGCAAGTTGAAATGCATCCAGAAACGTAATTGATTCTTCTATTTTGGATGAAGATTTGGCTAAGTCAAAATCTACATATCGACGGATGTTCATTATCCATCAAGTTTGATCATTCGTCGAAATAGAATAGCTTGGTAAAAATCAATTACTTTTCTGGATTATTTTTAACCCGACGGATAATTACTTTATTCTCATCCGTCGAATTGTCCACATCTTAGCCGTTAAAGTTCTGAACATTATCCATCAGATTTACTTACATTCTGTAAGTATATCGCGACGGATAATTGACAGAATTCTGACAGTCTATTTTACTTATAAAGGGCTATTTTGGGTAATTTTCATTGGGTCTTTAATTTTTATCTTTAATTTTTATCCCATTTTATCAAGGAATATATAAAAGCCTAATTTCAAGTTCATTTTAGCTTTTATCTTTGTCTATTGCAATTAACTGCTCTCTTCTTCCTCAAAAAAAAACCCTCTTTCTTTCTGCAACTTTCCTTGCTTAACAATGGCACCAGTAGTCAAGATCATGTCTTAGCCATGATTCATTTATGAGAAGAACAACTTTGTGGGTCTTGTGAACAAAGAGATTCCAGCCTCTGAAGATTATCACAAAATGATGGATTTTGTGACGGGATGTAAGCTTAACTGTGCCATACTGGAATCACCCATAATCTACCGTGAAGTTATGGAGGAGATATGGACCACTGCTGTGTATCAGGCAACTGACAAAACTATAACTCTCTCCATTAAAGTAAGGAATTTTGTATTAACAGTGATACTATCCAAGCATGCTTTAAAATTCCTGAAAACACTACTACTAAACCACACATAGATGCTGATGCTTAATTCTATTGGCTATGTACTTCCTACCACTAAATTAAGTGAAATTAGGAGGCTAGGTCTTAGGAAAGAGTGGAGCTTTCTGTGTGATATAGTTACCAAGGTGTTTTTTGTTAAAATAAGCAACTTTAATTTTATTAATACTACTATGCTTAAGATGCTCTTCATGATGCTTACTGATAATTACTATTACTCTAGTGATGCTATCATGTTTGAGTTAGGTTATAAGTTAGGGGAGATTAAAAAGAGATCTATAAATGTTTATTATGCTAGATTCTTTATGATTATTGCTAACCATATTTTTTAGGATCTTGTGATTGAGAACCCAACCAACAAACTAGATTTTTGGGTTCAAGAAAGAAGAAGAATTGCAGATTTAAATAGAGTCAATCACCACAAGGAGGTGCCCCTTGTTTATTTGCCTATCATGGAGGGCCCTCGGGTAAGTGAGGTAAATACTTTTGTCCCTACTTCTTCTACCTCTCAAGTCTCTTTGCCATTGACTGTGGCTATGGAATCTGTGTCAATGACCCAATAAATGCCTACCCAAGACATAAAATTCAAACCTTCAAAATCTAAATCAAAGAAACCACACTCTGGTGTCTCTCAAAAGATGCCAGTTTCATAATCTACCAAAAACAAATAGGGGAGTGTGAATGGGGTGAGATTGGTGAGGGACAGGGTGAACATCAAAGAAGCCCTAAGAATAAGGATGGTGAGGTGAGTGTACCCAAACCAACAACTGTTACAAGTGTAGATTAGCTAGTAGTTGTACAATCACTCCTAGGATTGAGGGAGGGGAGTGAATAGAGTAAGAGGATGAGTTGCTCTCAGGAAAAAAGAGAGGGAAAGAGAGAAATTATGCAGGCTATTTGTTCTAGCCTGGAAAAAGTGAGTGAGGAGAGTTCCACCTTAGTAGGTGAAGGTGACGGTGTGAGGGTGGTGAGCCAAGGGGAGCCCTTGATGCAAGAATATAGAGAACATGAGAGAAATACAGGTACTGAAGTTTGGGAAGAGCCTATTGTTAGTGATTTAATGGATGTCAATAAAGTTGACAAGAAACAACTATTTCAACAAGATTATCAAGTTGTCTTAGATTCTATTTCTTCTGTATCAAATTCTAGCTGAACGGGGCAATGAGGCAGCTGAGAGAACTTTGAATCTGGTGCACACAACTGCTTCTATACGAAGGGCCAAGGATGCTGTCAATGCCTTGCCTACTATAACTGGTGTAGATTTTGATTCTTTTTGTGGTGAATTTGGAGACAATGGTGGAGATAATGAAGAGAGGAGCCCATGGATTTAGGGGAGAAGCTAGTTCAAGCAGGAATGCAAATACTCCATCATGGATGTTTAGCAAAGAATGCAGCGAGCATCATTTCAAGTCAACCCTGATCTCTCTCATCAAACAGAACAATACAGCTCTTCAAGCCTCCACAGATGCCAAAATTACATCACTTATCTCAAGTCAAGAAAACCTCAGTGAATGAAATGAGTCTGGGTAATATGGAAAAGGGCCAACCTTCATTTATAAAGTCTCCAAAAGACAACTTGGTTTTGAAGCCCAAAATAAATTATCCAAAGTCATCTGACAAGAACCCCTTCGATCTTATGTTTGAGACTCTAAGGCCAGATGAAAAGAAGCTGTTGGCAAGGTCCATTGCATTTTTTAAGTATATAACTGACTCTGTACTAAAGAGAAGAATAGATAAGATCTACAGGAATGGGAAAGAAATCTGTATGGTGGCTGACATCCTGAGTTTGCAGAAGCTAAGAAGGAAGGAAATGAGAGAACTAAACAAGAAAAGAAGCAAGCTTCTTTAGATTCTAAGAAGCTCAAACAGAAGAAAAAGCAAGCTGCTATAGTAGCCAAGCTCTAAGCTGTGAAAACTGCAACTGAGATTTCGGAGAAGCAACCTGTGATAGCTAAAGCTCAGGAATAGAAAATGCACAAGGAACCTCAACAGACAAAGAAGCCAATATACAAAGTCAGGGTCAAGAATAACAAGAGCCCAAGAGTTAAGAATATACAAAGTCCTGAGCCCAAGAGTTAAGAATAACAAGTTCTTTATTACCCAAAATTGAATAACCACTTAGAATAACGAAACATATTATATTTGTCGAGAAGATGGAAGATTACATTCCCAACCAGTCTACATCTACAACTCAAATATCTAAGCCCTCAGTGGTGCAGGAGGAATTTAAGGTGGATCCTACAAGGAATTATCATGGTGAGCCAATAGTTCCCAAAGATGAGCCAGTAGACTGGATAACTTGCCTCTTCTTGAGCTAAATTTACCAATCTTTAACAAGTTAAAGAAGACAAAGATTAGATAAATCAAGAAGTTCAAGCCTGTGAGACTCAAAACTAAAACCTTAACCAAAACTCAACCAATGGTCAACAAGGGAGATCTTCTATATATCAGTGCCATCAAGGAATTTTTAGATATAAACCTCTACATGAATGAGCTAGAAGAATTCAGAGCAATTGATGCTCACATAAATCTCCCTGAAAGACTGGTGTTCAAATACAAGGGTGGGAAATAGATCATATGGCCCCTTCACAGGATTCTTCAAGAGAGTTGTTCTATTTTGATAAAGATCTTCTCATCTTTCAAGAGAATTTTTAGATTTAATGTGACTGCCAAGAGAATGTTTCTAAAGAAGATAGAAGAACTGATGAATGGAAAAGCCTCAGATGCACTCCCAAGGACTCTATCAATTCCCTTTACAGGAAACAGAGTGCACTTGAGGCAATTGAGCATCTCAAGCAATTGAGCATCTCAAGCAATGAGACTCTTGGAAATGCAAGAAAAGATGGATCTATCAAATGCCGAAGAACTTGAATTTCACAGACAACTACAAAATCAAATAGAAGAAAACAATAGGAAGCTTGGGAAGAAATCAAGACAATCAAGGAAATAGATCACATCTGCTCAGACTAGAGGAGCACCTTGAAAATGATTGTGAGAACTCTTTGTACACTTTACTTTGTTCAATTTTTAAATAATCTATAGCACTTACTAGTTTTATCTACCATAATTCAATCTTTACATTTAGGGTGTTTTGTTATCATCAAGTTTCTCTTAATTTATGGCTATAATTATAGTAGACATAAATTGGGGGAGATTGTTAGGAATATGTTGTGAACTTGATGATAAGTTGAATAAAACACCTTAGTAGATTTAACTTAGTGTTTTTGTAGCTCTCGACGAATGTTCTACAATAGTCCCGACGGATGAACTTAATAGTCCCGACGGATGACCACTGAACATCAATCGAGAGTGTAGCTTATATAATAATAAGTCTTGTAGCACATATCTGCAAACAATAATGTATTAGTTGAGTAGATATTGTAGGATTCTTTAAGTCTTGTTAAATACTAGACTAATATATAGAATAGGGTGGCTAATTGTAAATACAAGATGTCTTGTAATTCTGTATAAGTAAAATAGAGTCAAGTGACAGAAAGGCTCCCGACGGATGATCTACAAAGGCTCCCGACAGATAATCAACAAGGAATCTAACGGATGACCAATATAGTCCCAACGGATGATCATAATCAAAAGAGCAGTTGTCAGTGACAACACAGTCACATGCGTCGGGTGTTTGTAAATGGAATGTGGGAGCCTAATTGCAGGATTTAGAGAACAAAGAAGCATTACTATTTCCATGCAATTATAATGATATTCAAATATGCTGGAAAGTGTAATGAAGCAGCATGAAATTAGACTAGAAACAATTTTTGTTTTACTTGTTTGTCTTCTCATCATGTAACTTGGTAGTATATAAACCAGGTGTAGCAAGTAGAATAAATAATCAAGTTAGTAAGCATTATTTTCAGAGAGATAGAAAAGGTTGTATCTGTTAAGCATCTCTTTGTAATTCTACAAGTTCACTTGTAAGCAGTTGTGTGCTATTCAAGCATCATAGAGTTCTCATCTTAATATATATATATATATATATATATATATATTTATCTGGTGGATAATTTCAAATCCACCAAAAAGTTTTAAAGCATTTTGTTTTATTTCTTTATGTTTGATTTTCATATCTTTATTATGCCGCAACATAGAAAAATTTACACAGTTATATTATTAAGTAACAACAGTTTTAAAATCAGAAAAAGAAACCCGAATTACATTCAGCCCCCCCTTCTGTAATTCTTGTTGCATTGTTTGGGAATAACAGAAAGATTTTGGCATGTTAAGCATGTTTTGCACATAAACATTCTTAGCATTATCTATTTTAACCTTTCTACACGCATGAGTAAGGTGACCACCAGAACCAAAGTTATGACATAATTTTTTGGGACCATTAGCTCCTATCCTGCCATTTATATTCCTACTTCTCTTAGTCTTGGAAGTGAAACTTAGTCCATCATAGGATTGATTAGTGCCACTAGCAACAGACATATGTTTCTTTTTCTTTTGTCATCTTGAGCTTTCAAGATCCTTAACAAGCATTTCTTGATGAATATAAAGATTATCTTCATCAAAGTGCTCAACAGTAGCTTTCCTAAATAGAGGCTTCTTAGCTTCTTTAAGAATGTGAGGTGTACTAGGGGGATTAACAACTTTCCCCTTAGGGTCATCCTAAACTACACATTTCTTAAAAGATTTTCTAAGTTCATCATAGTCTAGACCTATCCCAACTTTTCCACCAATTACTTGATCAGCTATGAGCTTCTTAGCAAGATTAACAACATTAGTGAAAGCATGAAGTTTTTTTTTATCTAAATTTGTAATCTTTCTCTAAAGTTCTTCATTTGTCTAAAGGTGATTTTTTATCTTAAGCTCTAAATATCTATTGGTGTGCTTACTATTTTCCAAAGTGACATTATTAAGAACTACCTTATCATTTTCAATTTTAAATTTCTTTATTTCTTCTTTTTATTCACTAATAGTCTCATTGGCGCACCTTAGTGTAGTACAAACATTTTTATAGACTTCTCTTAAGGTAGTATATTGCTCGACACATTCCTTAGTTTTTCATTGAACCTTAAATTTATCATAAGAAACTGCATTGTTATATACTAAGACAGTTTCGCTAAATGAAACATAATATTTATTCCCACATAACTTATGAGTAGGTAAAACACGAACAGTTGTGAATGATACTCGTGAAGAAGATTCTGCCATCAGTGCAAAATTTCCATATTTCTCTTCTTCATCATCAGTATCATCCCATCTCTTTACTTCAACTATGTAAGATTTCATTGGATACTTCATCGAACTACCAGAATCCCCTTTGGATAAGCTTTCCATTTATCCTTTGCTTGCTGGGACTTTCTTTATTCAGTGGAAAAGTGTCTCACCTCATCAAAATTGAAGCATCTGAACTTGCTTCTATCAACTATCCTTGTCTTGTATCCAGACCCTTAAGATGAACCCGATCTATGTCCTCTACTATTGCTTCCGGAACCTCTAAAGCCTTCCTTCCTTCTAAACCTGATGTTGTTGACATCCCTGCAAGATTAGCCATAGTAGGGTCTTTCATACTCTGCAGCTCTTCTGTGGTATATGTTAGTGTTTGTGACCTAGAGACAACACTATAATGTTTAATTTAAAACATTTGGATTATTAATGTTTATGTTCTATCGATTATTCCGTTTATAATTTATTATGTCTTAATTTACTAAGATATAAATGTTATATTATTAAATGTCCTTGGAATATGATATAAATTATATATCTCTAAGTACATGACTTAGAGATGAGATTATGAGAATTATACCAATATTTCTAAAGGTCTCTAGTCGATTATTATTATTAAGGGACAATAATAATGTATTAAGACCGGTATGTTTGTTGACTGATGATTACATCTCATTGGTTATAGGTATAGTGATACTAAAGTAAAAAACACGGGCATATGTAAATGTAAATGGTGCTGGACAGACCCAATGTGAGATTCGACATGTCTATTATGTCATAAGTAATCCTCACTGTGATAATGATTTAATGGTCCTTAGACTTGAAATCATTATATTTTCATACGAGAATTAATGCACTTTGATTACACTAAAAGTTACCTTTGATCGGGTAGTGATAAAAGTGTATTTTGGGTATATTATGAGTCATATGAGAGAAATGAATGATCTGGAACAGATTTAACCCTCCTATTTTAGGAGTGATATTATTCGCCTCTTGTGTGAGCTAGAATATGAAATGTGTGGTCGCGCTCAAATATTTATTTGTTATGATAGTCTACTCATTGATCAAGAAAACCTAGACTAAACTTTGATAAGGATGACACATTTACATGCCTCTAGTTTAGTCTAAAATATGTGGTTAAAGAAATTATATTGCGTTGTACATTATTCACGAAAGATTTAAATGATCACTGATTTAATTATTATTACTTGGGTAGAAATGATGTATTACTAGATGCCACTCATTGTTTACGAATTTAAATAAGATTTAAAATTTGTTGTCAACGTAATAATAACCTATAGGGTCACACACAAAGAATGCTTGAAATTAAAGTAATTTGAATTATTTATAGTATTAATTAAGTTTGACTTACGTAATTAGATAAATAATGATTTTCAATTTTACTAATATTAATTATGAAATTTATTTATTAAATAATTAAGTGAGACTCAATTATAATATAAATTTGAATTTCAAATTAATAATATGTTAGGCCCTTCATCAACTGTAGGGGTGAATACAGTTAATACAATCAATTCGACAAAGTTTCAACAGAATCAATAGTTTTTATATTAACGGATAAAAACTGATTACAAACGTACTCTCTCGAAAGGATGAACAAATATCCTTGAGAGCTGCTAGGTTATGCGAAAGATATAACAATATCGCAATGCATATAACATGAACCTAATATGTGTTTTGTATAGAGCACAGCTACACAATGTATAAGGAATCATATTCTATTAACAAGGAAACCTATACAATGCTTCTGAGATAAAGTCCTTCACCGCCTTGAGTTCCTGTTTCCTTTTTATTATCGAAGATCAACGGATGTGACAAATACTGATTGTATCATCCGTTGACATCATCATCCGTCGATATCATTATCCGTCGATATCATCATCCGTTGATGTCATCATCATCCATTGATATAAGTTCTGATGTTACCTTCTGATAATTTCTGCTTGATATCATCAATTGCTCCTAACAATCTCCCTCAACTTGTTCATTATGGAAATATGGACAAGTTCCAATTGATGATGTCAAAACTATCTAAATGCAGGAATCAAGTATGCATATTCCAAGTATGCATATTCAATCTTGCTTCAGTGAATATCTGACTTTACTTTTCCTTTTTAACTACTTCTTTAACTTGAGCAATGTTAGCGGTTAACTTCAGTTCATCAGCCTAATCAGCTCCATAAATCTTCTTTCTATGGTGAGTTTGGCTGATTTTTTCTTATTCATATTTTTCTTCAGTATCATAAGCTTGAAATACTGTATAGATTGGATCTATCAGCATTTGAGATTTAGTTTCCTTAGATACTATTTTCTTCTTTACAACAGCTTTGACTTTAGACTTTGAAATATTTGACTTCTCTCCTATCTTCTGTTTTCCTATAAGCTTCTTGTCAGCAGTTACAATAACTTATGATTTGAGATCTTCTGCCTGACTAATTTCCCTTATAACTATACCTCTGGTTGGTCTGTTAGAAGGATCATCTTCATACGGTACTTGAGAAATAACAGCAATATCAACATTTGTTGTATTCATGGAGTTCTTGAAGTCTTCCTCCATTTGTCTTAGCTGTTCAAGGTCAACTCCAGGATTTTCTTTTGCAAATATTCTTCTACTCACCTCAGAGTCAAATAATTGAATCTTTAGATCCTTGTAGAACATAGTTGTCTTTCTTCCTTTAACTTTCAGAGTTTGACGATATTGACTTGTTGCAGCACTAGCTTCTATCTCCAGAATAACTTGGTCATCAGCCTCTTACTCTCTCCACCTTGTCTAGATTGAAATCTAGTAATTGCTTTTGATGACCCACTAACTCCAACTAGCTCTTCACCTCTTCTCCTTTCACTTTCCTTCTGTCCCCCCTCATTACCTCCATCAGGATTTTCATCATCAGTATTTGTCAATGTCAGCTGTTTGCATTTAGATTTAACAATTTTCTCCCATTTTTTGGCATCATCACCAAGCAGTAGAGAAAGAATTAGCTCCATTGAATTCTGTACTTCTGTAAGTTGATCAAACATTTGAGCTTTTTTAGCTTCCAATCTAGCTTGACTGGCTTCAATTGCAGTTTGTCTGACAACTATTATTTCTGAATTTCTAGATGAGTAGTCAGCTTTGAAGCAATCAATGATTTTTTAATCTGATTGATACGAGTAGTAGTTGCTTCATGAGCTGTATGTAAGGATCTGACAACTAGAGTTGATATTTTCAGATGATTATCAAAATAATCCTGCTTCTTCTTAGCATCTAACTCTTTCATTTTTTGTTGTCTCACATGCACAAGCATATCTTCAAGGAAGAAAAGATCATCCTCAGGATCTATAATAGAATTAGAAATATTAGCTTCTTCACCATCATTAGATTCTTCAACAGCAACTGGATTTTGCCACTAATTGCTCAACTTCATCACCGGCTTCAGTATGTAGAATATAATTAGAAATTGGTGCAGTATATGATCCAGTAGACAAATGAATTGGAGCTTCGAGATTAACTTCCAGGACCTCAGTTCCTATAGAATGTTGTGGTGATTCTGAAATGGATGAAACTTTATGAATGGAATGTTGTTAAGAATATGTTGTGAACTTGATGTTAAATGATACAAACCACCTTAGTAGATTTAACTTAGTGAATTTTGTAGCACTCGACGGATGATCAAATATAGTCCCGGCGGATGATTCAATATAGCCCCGACGGATGATGATTTGACATCCATCGAGTGAGTAGCTTATGTAATAATTATTATTGTAGCACATTTTTGCAAACAACTTTGTGTAGATTCTGTAGGAGCTTATGAGTCATGTTGACTACTAGTAGATATGTAGAATAGGTTAATTAATTGTAAATATGAGATGTCTTGTAATTCTGCATAAGTTAAATGGAGTCAAGTGTCAAATAGCTACCCGACGGATGATCAACAAAGCTACCCGACGGATGATCAACAAAGTTACCCGACGGATAACAAGAATGTACCCAACGGATGATCAATTCAAATATCTGTTGATAGTGACAACACAGTCACATGCGTTGAGTGTTTGCAAAAGGAATGTGGCAGCCTGTTTAGCAGGATATTGAGAACAAAGAAGCATTACCACTTCCATGCAAGTTATGAAGATTTTCAAAGATGCTGGAATAGAGCAATGAAGCAGCATGGAGTTAGACTTGATAGGTTTTGTTTTATTATCTTGTCTTATTACCATGTAAACTTGGTGATATATAAACCAAGTGTAGCTAGTAGAACAAACTTAACTAAGAAAACACATTTTAGGAGAGAAATAGAAAAAACCGTATTTGTCAAGAATTTCTCTGTAGTTTGTTTGTTCAACTTGTAAAGCAGCTGTGAGCCAATTTAAGCTTCACAGAGTTCTCAAATCGATATATATATATATATATATATATATATATATGGTGGATATATTCAAATCCAGCAGAAAGTTTAAAGACTTGTGTTTTTATTACTTTGTGTTTGATTTATTTAATCATTTCATTCCGCACTTTGCAAATCAAAACACATATATATCTGTCGAGTTAGAACTGTTTTAAAATCTTAAAAAGTAGCCAAAATTACATTCAACCTCCCTTCTGTAAATCTTGTTGTATTGTTAGGGAATAACAATTGGTATCAGAGCTAGCTCTTGAAGTAGAAAGAGTGTAAAGATCACAACAAACAGCAAGATGAACAAGAAGGATGTTGGAGTTAAAATTCCTATTCTGGACAAAGACAATTATCACCACTGGAAGGTTAAAATGCATCTACATCTTCTTTCTCAAGATGAGGCCTATGTGGATTGCCTAGAGAGAGGTCCTCATGTACCAATGAGAGCTGCAACAGGCAATGAACCATCTGTTCCTAAGCCTAGGCATGAATGGTTAGATCCTGATATTGAGCAAGTCAGGAAAGACAAGAAGGCCATGAATATATTGTTTAATGGAGTTGATGGTGATATGTTTGATAACATCATTAACTGCAAAACAGCCAAGGAGGTTTGGGACACTATCCAGATTATTTGTGATGGTACTGAGCAAGTAACGGAGAATAAGATGCAGCTGCTAATTCAGCAATATGAGCACTTCCATTGTGAAGATAGTGAGTCTCTCACTGATATTTTTAGTAGGTTTCAAAAACTACTAAATGCTCTAAAGTTGCATGGAAGAGTCTATCAGACAAAAGACTATAACCTCAAGTTCCTTAAATCTCTTCCAAATGAGTGGAAACCAATGACAGTCTCATTGAGAAATTCTCAGGATTACAAGGAGTTCACCTTGGAGAGACTTTATGGCATCCTGAAAACTTATGAGCTTGAAATAGAGCAAGATGAGAGGATGGAGAAAGGAAGGAAGAAATGAGGGTCCATAGCACTGGTTGCTGAGTTAGAGAAAGAGAAAGAGATGAAGGTAGAAGCTGTTGAGTCTATATCAAAGGTTTGTGAAAGCAAGGGCAAAGGGATGGTAGCTGAAAATGAAGATCATTTGAGCCAAGATGACATGGATGATATTGATGAGCATTTAGCATTCCTTTCCAGAAGATTTGCCAAGCTCAAGTTTAAAAAGAACTTTGGAGCAGCCAAACCAAGTAGAAAAATGGTGGATAAATCCAAATTCAAATGTTTCAAATGTGACTTGGCAAGGCATTTTGTCAGTGAGTGTAGAAAGTCAGATTCCAGCAAAAAGAAGTTTGAGCCTGTTGATTACAAACAGAATTATTTTGAGTTGCTCAAACAAAAGGAAAGGGCTTTTATTACATAGGAAAATGATTGGACATCTGATGGATTGGATGAAGATGAAGATGTAAACTATGTCAATCTAGCCCTGATGGCCAATTCTGATTAAACAGAAACAAGTTCTTCAAGTAATCAGGTAATCACCACTAACCTAGCACATTTATCTAAAGATGAGTGTAATGATGCAATCAATGACATGTCTACAGAATTATATCACTTGCGTGTTACACTTAAGTCCCTCACTAAGGAAAATGCTAAAATTAAATAAAACAATTTGTTTCTAAGTAAGAGGAATAATGTGCTAGAGTCTCAGTTTATTGAATTTGAAAAATTGAGAATTGAGTGTAAGATTGCTAAGGATGAATTAACTGAGTCCTTGAAGAAAGAAGAGATTTTAAAGAAGCAGCTTGAATGAGAACAAGAAGTGATTAAAGCATGGAAATCATCCAGAGATGTTCATGCTCAAATCAGTAAAGTTCAAGGTATTGAGTCCTTTTGCGATGCAGCCTGGAAGAAGAGTAAGGAGAAACTGGAATCCAACTTGGTTGAAGGATTGTTGACAGATGTGGACTCAACAGATGATGTAATCATCCGTCGGATAACCAAAAGGATTATCCGTCGAGTGACAAAGAGCCACATCCGTCGGCTGTGAGTAAACCTCTGAGCAAAGCTAAGCTTGCCAAATTGAATGAGAAATATGGATCATTTTCCAAAAACTTTGTTTCAGGATAATCAATTCAAGTGAAGAAGGAGAAGAAATATATGTTGGTCATCTGTCCATCAAGCAATTGAATGACAGATTAGAAAAGATTGAGGTTAAAACTAGAAACTAAAAAGAAAAATAATAGAAATGGGAAAGCAGGAATTGATAAGCATAACAACTACTCACCTAATAAATATGCACCAAGAAAAATCTGTGTTAAATGTGGTAGTGTTAATCATCTTTCTGTTAATTGCAAACTTGCCATGCCTACTCCTGTGTCTGTGCCTCCCTCTTTTCCTAACATGACTGTTATGCCTACAATGCATATGAATGCTATGTCTACTCAGAATATTAATGCACAATTTGCTAATATTCCATTTGCACCTAATCCTTATTTTGCTGCATTTAGTATGCCTCAAATGCCATTTAGCATGCCTTACTGGAATAACATGTTTGCAAACAACATGCCTTTCCCTGTTATTCAAAATGTGCATGATAATTCTGGTTTAATGACTGGTTTCAAAGGTCCAACTCAAATGACTAAGTATGAATTAGAAATTCCCAAGTCAAATGAGATCTAACCTAAAAAACCAAAGAAGAAACCTAACAAGGCAGACCCAAGGAAACTTGGGTACCAAAATCAACTTCATTTAGTTTTGATGTGTGCAGGGAAACAGAAAGAATCTTTGGTACTTGGATAATGGTTGTTCAAGGCACATGACTGGAGATTCTACCCTGCTCACAGAGTTCAAGGAAATAGCTGGCCCAAGTATCACTTTTGGAGATGACAGCAAAGGTTATACTGTGGGATATGGCTTGATTTCAAAAGACAATGTCATCATTGAAGAGGTTGCCCTAGTGGATGGTCTCAAGCATAATTTGTTGAGTATCAGCCAGCTTTGTGACAAGGGCAATTCAGTAACCTTCAATTCAGAAGCATGTGTTGTGACAAACAAAAGAAGCAACAAAGTGGTTCTCACTGGAGTGAAGAAAAGGAAATGTGTATCTAGTTGACTTCAACTCATCTAATGCCGAATCTGTCGCTTGTCGTCTCAGTAAAGCAAGTCAAGATGCAAGTTGGCTATGACACAAGAAGTTGTCCCATCTAAAATTCAAGACCATGAATGAGCTTGTCAAGAAAGAACTGGTTACAGGCATTTCTTAAGTGGAGTTTTCTAAAGATGGATTGTGTGATGCCTGCCAAAAAGGATAGCAGATCAAAGCATCATTCAGAAAGAAGCTTGATTCAACAATGGAAGAACCTTTGCAATTGCTACACATGGATTTATTTGGACCGGTCAATGTTTTGTCCATCTCAAGGAAAAGATTTTTCCTAGTAATTGTGGATGATTTCTCAAATTTCTCTTGGACATATTTCCTAAAGTCTAAAGATGATGCTAGTGAAATCATCATCAATCACATAAGGCAAGTCAACAATCATCCTGATTTTAAAGTAAGGAGAATCAGGAGTGATAATGGAACTGAGTTCAAGAATTCTGTGATGAGATCATTTTCTGAAGAGAATAGGATAATGCATGAGTTTTATGCAGAAAGAACTCCACAACAAAATGGAGTAGTAGAAAGAAAGAACAGATCTCTTATTGAAGCTGCAAGGACAATGCTTGAAGAATCAAAGTTACCAACATATTTTTGGGCTGAAGCTGTGAATACTGCCTGCTACACTCAGAATATTTCTTTGATTAATCAAGCAAAGTGTATGAAACCTTACCAATTGTTCAAGAACAAGAAACCAACTCTAAATTTTCTTCATGTCTTTGGCTGCAAAGGTTTTATCTTGAGGAATCAAACTGATCAACATGGGAAGTTTGATGCTAAAGCAGATGAAGAAATTTTTATTGGATATGCTTGTGGGAAAGGCATATAGGGTCTATAATATAAGAACCAACATTTTTATGGAATTAATACATGTTGTGTTTGATGACAAAAAGATTGAAGGACTGCAAGATGGAGATTTCCATGAAAGCATCAAGTTTGATAATGTGGAGATGGTTAGTGATGACAATGATGATGAAAGTGATCAAGAAATAGTGAATAAGGATAATGCAGAAAAATCTACAACTAATGAAGCACATGATTCAACATCTGTCGAGTTGCAAAATACTTCATCTGTCGGGAGACGATCTGCCTTATCCGTCGGGAGATAATCAGCTTCATCCATCGGGACACAAAGTGCACCATCTGTCGGGTCATTAAGAAAAGCTAAAATTCAGAATAGATCACTTACAGAAAGTTCCCCTTTCTCAAATCAAAAATTCACAAACTCAGGGGGAGTTTCTAATAATCAAAACTCAGTCACACATCAAGACAACAATGAGGCCTCTTCATCTAGAGCTAATCTACCTCAACAAAAAAATGGACTAAAGATCACCCTATTGAGCTCATCATTGGTGATGCATCTTCTAGAGTTCAAACAAGGAGAGTAACTCAAGAAGAATGTCTATACAGTAGCTTCCTATTTAAGGAAGAACCAAAGAATGTGGAAGAAGCTTTGTTGAATCCTGATTGGATTTCAGCTATGCAGGAGGAGCTAAACCAATTTGAAAGGAACAAGGTATGGAAGTTGGTACCCAAGCCTAAAGGAAAGAATCCAATTGACACCAAATGGGTATTCAGAAACAAGATGGATGAAAATGGCATAGTAGTCAGGAACAAAGCTAGATTGGTTGCTAAGGGCTATTGTCAATAAGAATGAATAGATTTTGATGAAACTTTTGCTCCTGTTGCAAGACTTAAAGCCATCAGAATTTTCTTCGCCTATGCAGCTCATGCCAATTTCAAAGTCTATCAAATGGATGTTAAAAGTGCTTTTCTGAATGGAGATTTGGAGGAGGAAGTCTATGTTAGGCAGCCCTCCTGGTTTTGAAGATCCAAATTTACCAAATCATGTCTACTATCTTTTGAAAGTACTTTATGGACTGAAGCAAGCACCTAGAGCCTGGTATGACACTTTATCAAAGTTTCTTTTGGAAAATCACTTCACAAGAGGTACTGTTGATAAAACTTTATTCTTTAGAAATGCTAATGGTTCTAGTATACTTGTTCAAATTTATGTAGATGATATTATATTTGGCTCTACAGATGAAAAACTTTGCAAAAAGTTTGCCAAATTGATGCAAAGTAAGTATGAAATGAGTATGATAGGAGAACTAACTTACTTTCTTGGTTTGCAAGTTAAGCAAGTTAGTGATGGAATATTCATTAGTCAAACTAAATACATTCATGATCTTTTAAAGAAGTTTGATCTAATGGATTGCACATCTGCAAAAACTCCCATGGCCACTGACAACTAAGCTTGAATTAAACACTATTGAAAAGTCTATGGATATTTCCAGCTATAGGGGCATGGTTGGCTCACTTCTGTACTTAACAGCTTGTAGGCCAGATATAATGTTTGCTACTTATCTTTGTGCTAGATATCAGGGCTGATCCTAGAGAATCTCACCTAGTAGCTATTAAGAGGATTTTCATATATCTCAAGGGAACACCAAAACTTGGCATTTGGTACCCTACAGATTCTGTTTTTGATCTAACTGGTTATTCAATGCAGATTATGCAGGTTGTAGAATAGACAGAAAAAGTACAATACGAAGCTGTCAATTTCTAGGGAACAAGCTTGTGTCCTGGTTTAGTAAAAAACAAAATTCAGTTTCTACTTCTACAGCTGAAGCTAAATATATTGCTGCTGGTAGTTGCTGTGCACAGATTTTGTGGATGAAAAACTAATTGTTGGACTTATGGTCTACAAGTGGATAGAATTCTCATTTTCTGTGATAACATAAGTTCAATTGCCATCACTGAAAATCCAGTGCATCATTCAAGAACAAAACACATAGACATCAAGTACCACTTCATATGGGAACATGTGATGAATGGATACCGTGGAACTGCATTTTGTTCCAAGTGAAAAATAGCTTGCAAATATCTTTACCAAGCCACTTGATGAATCCACCTTTTCAAGGTTGGTAAGTGAGTTAGGTATGTTTAATTATTCCTGAATCATTTCAGATATTTTTGCAAGTTTTAATGCAGCCAGAAATTTAATTGATTTTTCTGTTTTGGATGAAATTCGGCTAAGTCAAAATTTACATCCCAACAGATGCTCATTATCCATCGAGTTTGATCATCCGTCAGAATATTAATTGTTAATAAAAATCAATTATTTTTCTGGAGTATTTTATAACTCGACGGATAACTGATTTATCCTAATCCGTCGAATTGTCTCAATCATAGCCGTTAAAACTCTGAACATCATCCATCGAGTATACTTACAGTTTGTAAGCATGACACGACGGATAAGTGACAAAAATTTCTGCAGTTTATTTATTTTTTAAACTGGCTATTTTGGGCAATTTTAATTTGGTCACATTATTTTAATTTATTATTTTTGACAGTTTATTTCTGAGATAGTATAAAAGCTAAATTCATTTTTATTCTTCTCTTTTATCATTCTTAAGATTCCATTGCTCTAACTTCTTTCTTCTCAATAGCAAATACTTTCTCTACAAATTTCCCAATCTCTAACAATGGCACCAGTCAGTCAAAATCATGTCTCAAACTGGATATATCTACGAAAGGAACAACTTCATAGCTCTAGTAAACAAGGAGATTCAACAGTCTGGAGACTACCACAAAATGATGGATTTTGTGAAAGGCTGTAAACTCAACTATGCTATGCTAGAATCTCCCACTATCTACTGTGAGGTTGTAGAAGAGATATGGACAACTGCAGTATACAACTCTACTGACAAGACCATTACATTCACTCTAAAAGGTAAGCAGTTTTGCATAAATAGTGACATTGTCAAATCATGCTTTAGAATTCCTGATAATACTGCTACTGCTCCATACACAGACACTGACATAGTTAACATGCTAAATTCCATGGCCTATGCACTTACTACCTCTAAGTTAAGTGAAATTAGAAGGTTATGTCTCAGAATGGAATGGATCTTTTTCTGTGATGTGGTAACTAAGATATTCTCTAGTAAGATTAGTAACTTTGACTCTATTAACATTTCTATGCTTAACATGCTTTACATGCTAGTTACTGATAATTACTTTAATTTCAGTGACTTGGTTTTGCTTTGAGATATGATTTAAGTTAGGAAGAACTCAATAAGAGAGGTAAAAGTGTCTATTATACTAGATTCTTTATGATGCTTGCTAACAATCTCATTGAGAACATTGTAATTGAGAACCCAACCAACAAGCTAAATTGTTAGGTTCAAGAAAGAAGGATTATTGCAGATCTCAACAGGACAAACCACCACAAAGAGGTGCCTCTCTTTTATTTCCAATCATGGAGGGACCTCAGGTAAGTGAGGTAATTTCTACTGTCTCCATTCTTCCAACCCCACACACTTCTTTGGCTTCAAATGTAGCAATGACATCTGTGTAAATGACCCAACAGATGCCTACCCAAGCTACTAAACCACAAATTTCAAAATCCAAGTCTAAGAAACCCCCTCCGGTTGCTTTCAAAAGAAACGAGTTGCAAAATCCACCAAAACCAAATAGGGGAGTGTGAAGGAGGGTAAGCAAGGTGAGGGACAGGATGAAAATCAAAGAAACCATAAGGATAAGGCTGGTGAGAAGAGTGTACCCAAACCTAGCCACACCACAAGTTTCCCAACAAACTGTGGTTGTTAATAAGGAAATAAGCTCAATTCGAGTTTCATCCTCCCAAAAGGATGTTCCTATTGAAACAAGCTCTCAACCAGGAGCACAGGCCAAGAGGGGTAGGGACACTAGCTCACCATAAACTCATGCTAGAAAGAAAAGATCAAAAACCCTTGGGGATGTACAGGGCACACACACAGTGCAAACTGGTGCTAAAGACCCAGTCAGTGCACCATCTCAAAGTCAGGTTGATGTGGCTCCAATAAATGTGGAGTCACAACCAAAATCTTTAACAATTGAAGCACCTGAAACACCAAATTCTCCCGACACACTCACTGAATGTTGACATGATAAATACATCACTTCCAAATTCTCCATCTTTAACTCTATTGGAGAAGCCAAAAATCCAAGCAAGCGAGCATCATCTTTTAGATGATTTGTTGGCTCACTTGCCATTTCTTTCTGAGTCTGTTGAGACATATGTGCCAAAATTTTCATCAATCTGCACAGAGTCTACAATAGTCTCCACTCCAAACTCATTCATTTCTTCTATCCTGATGGATATTCCTCATCCGTCGAGTAGTGATTGTATCCCGATGGATAAGCCCAACAGCAGTCATCCGTCGGATAGCCAAACTACTATCCCGATGGATATTCCTCATTCCGTCGGGTGTCTCTGCATAACTTAAAAATTTCTTCAATTCTCACAAGTGCAGAAGACTTAGTAGTAGTACAATCACTCTTAGGGCTGAGGGAATGGACTGAATTGAGTGAGAGGTTGGGTTGTCCCAGGCAAAAGGAGAGAATAAGAGTGAATCCATGCAGTCCATTTCTTCAGGACTGGAAAAAGTGAGTGAGAGGAGTCCCACCTTAGATGATGAAGGTGAGGGTGTGAGGGTGGGAAACCAAGGGGAGCCCTTGATGCAAAAAGAGAGAGATCATGAGAGAAAAGCAGGCACAAGAGTGATAATGATGGAATCCATTGCAATTGAGTCAATGTCAATAATTCATAAAGGAAAAGGCTATTTCAGCAAGAATATCAAGCTGTCATAGAATCTATTTCCCTGGATACTGAGACATTTACTCATCCTATTACAGCTTACCAAACTCTAGTTGTGTAAGGCAATAAGGAGGCTAAAAGGATTCTAAATTTGGTGCACACTACACAATCTCTTCAAAGAGAAAAGGATGCAATCACTGCTATGCCTTCCAATACTGGTAGTGATTTTGAACTGGCTGAAGATTCATTTGGGGATGCTGGTGGGGATGATGAGGAAACCAGCATGAGCATAGGGGGAGATGCAGATATTCATGCCTGGATGCTAACAAAAGAATGTTCTTACTCATATATTCAATCAACACTATTCAAGCTGATCCATGACACCCAAACAATCATTCAAGCATCTACTAATGCCAACACAAAGAAGCTACTCACAGCTCACCTTGAAGCACTCCAACTACACAAAATTCAAGCTCTCCAACACAGTCGGAGTGTGGATGAAATCAATCAAGAAATTTATGAAGTAAAACAGGATTTCATAGCAAGGTTGGATGCTAGAATTCCTAGAACCACCATGACTGAAATAGCTCACAAGCTAAGGAAGGAGGCTGATCTCAATATAAAAATTGAGGCCATGGACTTAATATTATCTGATTTAGAGAAGTCAATGGCCAAGATACTCACTAATCAAGAAACTCAGACTGCTCTACTCCAATAATTGGTGGCTGCTCAACCCCCTCCCACTCAACAACTTGATGCTAACAAAAAGGGGGAGAAAGGCTCAAGTGAGGGGGAGAAACAGCTCAACATACAAGTCAGCAAAGTGATTGTGCCTAGCAATTTCTTTCCCAAAGCCACCAGTCATGGATATCATTGACATCATAAATCTGGCAGCAGCAAAACTAAACACAGATGACAAACTACTAAAGATTGATGTAGCAGCAGCTGAGAAGGAGTTGGAAGAAAAATGGAGAAAGATAGATGCAGAAATTCAACAAAAGTTTGGGCCAATTCAGAAGCCAGAAAAAACATTCATTCATCACTCTCACGTCAAGAACATTTATGTGAGTGAAATGAGTATGAATTATCTGGAAAAAGGCCAAACATCTTGCATCAAATCTCCAAAAGCAGATCTAATCATGAAGCCTAAAAGGAACTACTCAAAGTTCTCAGACAAAAATCCTATGGATATTGTGTATGAGATACCTAGGCCAGATGAGGAGAAGCTGTTGGCTAGGTCAATTGTCTTTTACAATGATCCAGCTGATTCAACACTCAAAAGAAGATTAGCCAAGATTTACGGAAATGGTATGGAAATTTGTGTGGTGGTTGTATACCCCATGTTTGTGGAAGCTAAGAAGGAAGAGAAAGAAAGAATCAGGCAAGAAAAGAAGCAAACTGCTCTAGATGCTAAAAAGTTTAAATAAAAGAAGAAGCAAGCTGCTATCTTGGCCAAGCTTTAAGCTGTAAAAACCATAACAAAAATTCCTGCACAACTGACTGTAATTGCTGAACCTAAGGATCAGAAAGTGCAAGAAGAACCACAGCAGAAAAGAAGATTCAGATACAAGCTCCATTCAAGAGAAAATTGGACTTTATTGATGAGGAAAAGGAAGACCACATTCCCAAAAAGTCTATAACTTCAACTCAGACATCAAAACCCTCAGTGGTATTTGAAGAATTCAAGGTGGTGGATCCAGCTAGGAACATTTATGGTGAACCCATTATTCCTAAGGATGAGCCAGTAGACTGGCATAGTTTGCCAATTCCTAAGCTAAACTTTCCTATCTTCAAGACAAAGAAGAGAAAGACAAGAGCTAGCAAGAAAGTAAAACCAGTGACTCTCAAATCCAAGACCCTAGTCAAATCACAATCCACAGTCAATAAAAGAGATATGTTGTACATTTGTGACATCAAAGAGTCTTCTGACATTAACCTCTACTTAGATGAATTGGAAGAAGTTAGAGGAATTGATGCTCACAGACATCTTCCTGAAAGACTGGTATTCAAATAAAAGAGAGGAAAATAGATCATATGGCCACTTCACATGATTCTTCTAGAAAGCCAATATGTGCTAATAAAGAACTACTCATCTTTCAAAAAGAACTTTGGATACAATGTGACTGCTAGAAGATTAGTTCTAAAGAAGATTAAGGAGTTGAGGAGTAATAGAACCAAAGATGCACTTCCAATAACAATGTCAATTCACTTCACAGGAAAGAGAGTGCATTTGAGGCCTTATTGGTTGATGGAATTCAAGGATGAAAAGGGAGTTAGAATATTTTTCAGATTGAAGGACAAGTTGAGTATCTCTAGCAATGAGACTCTATTGGAAATGCAAAGAATTCTAGATCTCTCGAGAGCTGATGAACTTCAATTCTACAGATAACTCCAAACCAGATAGAAGAGAACAACATGAGGCTTGAGAAAAAACCTAGACAATCAAGAAAATAGACTAATCTGCTCAGACTAGAGGAGCCCCTTGACAATGATTGTGAGCTATTCTTTGTATACTTTGCATTGTTCAATTTTCAGTAAATATTGCAGCACTTATCAATTTCATCTACTATTTTCAATCTGTATTCTTAGAGTGTTTTATTATCATCAAGTTTCTCTTAATTTATGGCTACAATTCCAGTAGGACATAAATTGGGGGAGATTGTTAGGAATATGTTGTGAACTTGATGATATATGATACAAAACACCTTAGTAGATTTAACTTAGTGAATTTTGTAGCACTCGACGGATGATCAAATATAGTCCCGACGGATGATTCAATATAGTCCCGACGGATGATGATTTGATATTCATCGAGTGAGTAGCTTATGTAATAATAAGTATTATAGCACATTTCTGCAAACAACTTTATGTAGATTCTGTAGGAGCTTATGAGTCATGTTGACTACTAGTAGATATGCATAATAGGTTGATTAATTGTAAAATATGAGATGTCTTGTAATTCTGCATAAGTGAAATGGAGTCAAGTGTCAAATAGCTACCCAACGGATGATCAACAATGCTACCCGACGGATGATCAACAAAGCTACCCGACGGATAACGAGAATGTACCCGACGGATGATCAATTCAAATATATGTTGACAGTTACAACACAGTCACATGCATTGGGTGTTTGCAAAAAGAATGTGGCAGCCTGTTTAGCAGGAAATTGAGAAGAAAGAAGCATTACCACTTCCATGCAAGTTATGAAGATTTTCAAAGATGCTGGAATAGAGTAATGAAGCAACATGGAGTTAGACTTGATAGGTTTTGTTTTATTATCCTGTCTTATTACCATGTAAACTTGGTGATATATAAACCAAGTGTAGCTAGTAGAACAAACTTAACTAAGCAAACACATTTTAGGGGAGAAATAGAAAAAGCTGTATTTGTCAAGAATTTCTCTGTAGTTTGTTTGTTTAACTTGTAAAGCAGCTGTGAGCCAATTTGAGCTTCATAGAGTTCTCAAATCGATATATATATATATGTATATATATATATATGGTGAATACATTCAAATCCACCAGAAAGTTTTAAAGACTTATGTTTTTATTACTTTGTGTTTGATTTATTTAATCCTTTTATTCCGCACTTTGCAAATCAAAACACATATATATCTGTCGAGTTAAAACTGTTTTAAAATCTTGAAAAAGTAGCCAGAATTACATTCAACCCCTTTCTGTAATTCTTGTTGTATTGTCAGGGAATAACAACTGTTGTGCTACTACATCTTCAGAAATAACAGGGATTTTCTCATGTGATGGTAAAGTAGAGTAAATGTATTATTTTTCAATAAAAACAGGGATTGTCTCATGTGGTGAAATAGTAGAATGTATGGACTACAAGAAAGTATCAGTACTTAGACATGCAGGGAGATTAATAGCCCTTGGTACATTAGAGTTTTCTTGAGATTCAAGAGATTGTTGTTCAGCATCTATTTCTTTAGTACTCTGAGCACCTGCAAACATATAGCAGTTAAAACTTAATCTCTCTATTCTTTTAAAGTAGTCTCACTACTTCTCACACCACACATCTCATGACTTTTAATAGTCAGAGTTTTCTCACAAGGATTACTAAATCATATCTCTCATCTACCTCTCCTCTTTCCAGGAAGGATCCCGCCTCTCTTAAATTCTATTTTTTCTCTCAATATTTTCACACATCCTTACAGAAAAAGGCTTAGAAAGATTGTCCTACGAAAATAAGAGGTGGCTAAAGAAGGGTGATCTGTGGTCATACAACTAGAGGTAGTCTTTAAATAAGGCCTAGAAGTAATCATACAAATAAGATTTATATCATGAAAAATAAATGCTGAAACGACTGAATCAGTATTTAAAATAAATATTGAAAAAGTAATAACAATATTTATACCTTGTGAATACACAATTAAGCCCATAGTTAAAACTGTGGTTATGACAGTTGTTGTTCATCAATAATGAAAACTTCCATTTGAATTGGAGAGGATTTGATCAGGTTACTGTCATGTACCATGATCTCAAACCTTGTTCTTCTTGCAAAGAACTAACACTTGAATGTGTTTATTGAAATCTATCACAGTGTCTTCATTAAAAACTGATGAAACCTTTGTGTCTCTGTTGGTATCATTAAGATCTACCTCAACAAGTAGTCTCTAACCAACTAAATGTTGTTTCTGAGTGGTGAGAACAATTTAAGAATTATTTCATTTGATTTTTGGAAACATTTGAGAAAATGATTCAAGTGTTTTAATTGTGAGAAAAAAGTTAATAACTAAGATGTGTAATGTTAAGAAATGAGTGGAACAACTTCCTTGATGAGAAAACGAAAGTTTCAAAAAATTTGGATAGAGTGCAACACTCAAAGATAATAATCCTTATTGACTAAGAATTAAATCTTCCATAAATTTCTTCTTTAACAATAGTTACCTCTTATAGTGTGCTCAATATGTACTAAAGTGATCACATGAACTTAAACAGAGATTAGTTTATTCACATGCACTATAAAAACATCTGAAGTTAAGCATGCAGTACTGATTTGGATACCAACAGTTAAAAGCATTCAAGCACACACAAGATAGTAAACAAATATTCACTTAAAAGAGTCAAATAAGGTTAAAACATTATCATTAATCATTAAGAATCAAAGAACAAGATTTCATAGAATTTTAAACATAAAATCCTAATACAATCTAACTACTCGGACTTCTTCTTCTTTTCTTCTTCTAACTTCTTCATCGACCTCTGATGGAAGATACGTGACATAGATACTGTAAGAGAAATGACATTCTCTTGCAATGCCAACCATACGAGGCGACGTTGTTCTTCTTCGAGGCCTCGTCACGCAACCTCTTCAGCTCTTCTCATCTCTTCAAAGCGAACGTCTATTCTAAAGAGATGAAGTGACTGAGTGTCATCCGAGTTAAGTCGATCCATAATCGATTGTGGGATCTCAGAATAAGGATAATATTGGCCGTTGAAGATTACCTTGAGACGAAAGGGATCGAAATACAGCCTTCCATATTCAGGAATGGAGATTGGTCGATAAACTCCATGTGAAAAAGAACAAACAGTGGCCATAGATTCTGAATGAAGAAATTTAGTGAATTTTAGAGTATGAATGAAAAAGGCAGTGAGTAGTTTTGAGAGTGAAGGGTTGTATTTATAGAAGAGATGTAACGACTGGAAAATTATATTTGTATTATATCGTAATACAGATAAATTATGTGTTTTATTATGTTAAGTATAAAACCCTAACTGCTATGTGCTACGTGTATTCCGTATCGTGAGGGTATTTTCCGGGTATTTATCGGATATTTTATTTCGTATTAAAAGCTTTTGTATCAAAAGTTATATGACCTGAACTATGTTTTAATAGCTGATATTTCAAATAAAATAACTGGCTTTATTTTTCCCAGAATGGCTTGTACCATTATGTCATTCTAAACATCTAGTTATTTTATAAATTTTCTCGTTTCATGAAAAATGGCTTTTTCGGGCCCCTTTGGGTGTTAAAGACCCCACAAAAACACATTTTTATTTTTATAAAATTATGGGACTTTCAATTATACCATTTGTTTGTATTTTTGAATTATTCGCAATTTTTTGAAATTTTTGACATATATATTGTATATATAAATATTTAAAAACTAAAAATTAGTACTCAAAAATTATAAAATTAGGGACTTAATTTTAATTAGGGATATTATTTTCCCTACTATAAATAGCCTAATTATTATTAATTATTGATAATTAATTATTAAAAATTCTAAAAATTCTGCAAAAATTCTCTGAAGAACGGGTCGGGTTTGAAATCGGGTCGAACAATCAATTCTTGATTTTTATCAATTTTCTGAACCAAATCAAGTGATGTGAGTACTCAAATTCATCCTTTTGATATGTTCTTTCGATTTCTAGCATCAATTTCATATTTTAATCTATTATTTTTCAATTTCAATTTCTAGGGTTTATACCCGAATTAAGACTTTTTATTTCTAGGGTTATTATGATGATTTGATGATTGATATAGCTTCTCTGTGATATTTGCAATCGATTCATGGTGAATAAATAAACAAACGATTCCTGGATAGTAAATTTCGATTATTAGGGTTTATGTGAATTCTTGTTTAATCGTTTTTGATTTTTGAGATATCTGAGATATGATTGAGTATAGGGGTTTGATTATACGTGTTATAAGCTTTATTTTGATATATAAAACATGAATTTTGGTATATGATTTAGGCAGATCGGAGTTTGGCCGGATTTCAAGTCAGTTTTGGTCAGGAAATTGGTACAGGGGTTATGGAACTGATTTGATGCTTGATTAATGTTTAGAACTAAGTTTACAATCAATTCCATGTAAAAATTTATACAAACGGTTCGTGTTTTGGCCTGAAATCGAGTTCGTCGGAGATGATACATAGTGGCCGGAGTTCTTCGGGGTTTTGGCCGGAGAAGACGACAATGTGATTGTTGATTGATATAAACCAGGGGGTTGTGTTCCTGGGTTGATATTGAATGAAAATCCCTGAAAACGTGAACCAACTCTGCCTGGATTTGCCTAAATTAGGCTGGCCGGAAAATTTTCCGGTGGCCCGTTTCTAGGTTCTTGGTGACCCGTTTTGTTCATCTTGTCCCTGTTGTAACGCGGTTTTGATCCGTTTTGTCAGAAATCCATATTCTAACAACTGCTTCTGGAATTTTAATTTTAATTTTATTTTTATTGATTATAAAAATCAGTTTTATTTATTTTATAAATTGATTAATTAATTATTTAATAATTGATTTATATTATAAATAATTCTTAAATATTTTCAAAATATTGAAATTAATTATTTCCTTATTTATTTATTTATTTATTAATAATTATTTAAAAATGATTAGCTATTTTGATAGATAATCAAATTATTTTCAATAAATCATAATAAATTCATTTTAATTCCAAAAATTATGGAAAAATCATTTTTAATGCTGATTTATCCTAAATAATTATTTAAGAATATTTTTAGGGTTAAATTATTTTGAATAATTAATTATAATAATTAATAAATTTATTTATCCTTATTTATTGAACAATAATTGAGCCGTTTATCTGATTTAAGCGAAACGAAAGCCCTTCGACTCATAAAAATGATCTGTTTTCATTAAAAATAGTTTTAAATCCTAATTTCTTTTAGAAGCGAGTCGAATTTTGGTATTTATTTGTTTGTATGCCATATTACTTATAAAGACAAGTCCGATAAATTCCGAAGAATAGGAAACGAGCCAAATATTGTTCAGAAGAGCGAATAGCGAGTCGATTTCGATTCTAAAAATTATTTTAAACCTAGAATGACTATGTGACTTATGTGCGATATGAATTATGTGGTTAATCGAGTCCTAATTGTTATTAATTATTATACGAGTCAATTATAAGCGTACGGGTAAACGATATGGGCTACGTGAAGTCGGTTGAGACGCGATTGAGATACGAGTTGATTAAATAAGTATCTTTCTTTGATAGAAACGAAGCAAACGAGGCGGGCTGAGCCAGGGTTAGAGAGCGGTGATTTTATTGTGACAGATCACGCGAAAAGCAAGTTTTTCCCCTATTCTAAATTCAGAGTAGTGAATTGACTTCACAATCTTATTGCAGTTATACACTGATAATTCCTGTTCACAAACACTAATACACAATTATTATTCTTTTTTTCATATTTCCGTTCGATTCATGATTTCTCTTAATTCGTTGAATCCTCTATTCATATTCTAATAGCTTATATATACATATATCCTGATATATTCCGATGTTGGGATACATCAAAGTATACCGATCATTCCGATTGCTCATCTATGGACTGGATGGTGACGATTAGGATTAGGTATACACTTGATCCTGAGGACCGGGAATTAATCGGATCCTTGTGTTGGGTCATAGAGCCCCCAAATGGATCTATACTGTAATAACTTGAAATTTTGGGACTTTGTAAAAATGTTTAATGAATAGTAACCCTGACAGGCGGGGAAAATGTTTAGCCCACACTATGTTGTGCATGAGAAAATGAATTTCGAAGTTGATATTATGATTATACGTACCAAATGAGTGTATGTAAACGCTATTAGTTTTCAAAGAAAATGAACTTTGAAAAAAGACCATATTTACGAATCATCAAGGATGACGGGAATCACAATATAATTACGAATTTAAAACCCTACGGATTTATATCCAAGGATGATACTTCAAAACATAAAGAACAAATACGAAAGGATTTACGCCGCGAACCGTTTACGAGAAATTTTTACGAAAACATTTAAACGACCGAACAAATGCGTAAACGATTAAATAAACGTATCGCACTAACTAAACATGGTAGAAAACTAACAATGGTTACTTTATTAAATAGTAAGCTAAGGTTGTAGGATGATCATCCAAGGCTAGAAAATAGTAAAGCTAATGGCTAAACTACTAGCTTAGCTTGTAATCTAGAAAGGGCTAGCTTGATTTGTCCAAGGATTTGCCAACATAAATATATTCTAGGATATATACTAGAGAATAAACAATCAAACACAATCACTTCTTTAAGAAGCACCCAAGGAAGCAACACAAAATTCTCTCCCTCTCTTCGAAAGCAAGAAATCATTTTCAAAACACCAAACTCTAGCCATGGAAAAATTCCCCCATTAATTATCAAGCTTCATAAATCCTAAACTAAGGTAAGATAAATTTTTAAGCTCATTTTATCAAGGTTTGATGGGTGAAATAAATTTAAGAAAGATGATAGTGAATAGTATGAATAGTAACTTTTCTTTGGTTTCTTGATTTTAATGGTTGTTTTAGGTTCCAAAAACCTTACCAGGAACTCCCAAGACTTCACCATCATCAAGAACACATCTTAAGCTCTCAAGGAAGGCATAAATATTTTACCCATCCTTACTTAAGGTTTAAGTTCAAGAATCTTGAAGAACATAGTTGTAAACCTGTTTTGGTGAATGTATTGTTGTAATCTTGATGTTTAGTTAAGTAGATTTAAACTTGATGATTTTTGCCTCGATAACATGATGTTCTTGAGAGGAGTTAGTGTGGTAATGATGATATGATGATTGTTGGCGGTGGTATAAAGATTTAAGGCATAAATGAAACTCGGATCGTAACCATAATCTCGCTAAAACTGAACAAACCGTAACATTAAGTTTCTGCAGAACGTCACGGAGATATAAACTGTAGTTTCTTGAACAATAACACCTGATTATGATAGAAAATTTTATAAGTATTGTTTAGGCACTTGAATCTCTTGATTCCGATTTATAGATCAAAAGTTATGACCATTTTAGTAAAAGGGATTTACGCGACAAAACTGCTACAAATTACGAAATTTATAAATATAAATGATCGATTTAAAATATTTAAAAATCATGAAATTTTTACAGAGAGTAAAAAATAGAGCTTTTTAGCTACCATACAAATTTTAAGTAAAAATGTTGATTTTTCAATTTTATAAAAATGTCGGAGCCGAGGTTGCGCGGAGTGCGAACGTCAAAAACAACCGCTGTTAGGAAACTGCCACTTCGGGATTTTAGCCCTCTGCCCAGAAAACCATTTTCAAATGATGTATTCTAAATTTTGTCTAGATCACGCACGTGAAAATGGTGTATCAATTGAGTTAACGGTTTGAGAGATATCAACGTTTTAGTGAAAGCGGTTTGAATAGTAAAACTCCGTAGTTGACCAAACTTTTGAAATACTTTTTACCTAATTAAATTCATTTTATCAAAATCAAACTTTTATGATAAATATTAAAAGCACTCAAGAAGCTCCTCGAGGCGGTTTCTTATTAAAATATTAGTTTTAGGATTTATTAAAAATGATAGAGTGTGAGTCGCGTAATAGTAATATTCGGTAAAGTCAAATCTAGATGACCACTTTGACCGTCCGTTTCGACAAAGGAGTGATACTTATTTCGAGTCGGTCGAATGATGAAGGTTATGAAGTATTGAACTTATTAGAAATATAAGTTGGTGATGAGAGTAGGAATACTGATTAAGATTATGATGTTTGTTGATTAGTAAATCCGGAACGAGAGGAAGTCGGGAAACGTGTCTTGGACTCCAGGCAAGTTTTCAAACCCTACCTTTTTGAAACTGTTGTGTTGTGTTTGTTTTCAAATAATGTCGATATATACATGATGTTATATTTATGATTTTTTACAAATTATGTTATATAATATCATACGATATGATAATGATTTTGGTATATTGATATTACCGAATTTCAATCGATAACGCTAGAGAGTAGCGTTGTATATAAGAGGAGTATATTTTAGACCAAGGATCGGTCAGTATAATTTTATGAAAACTCGGAAGTATTCCAGAGGTGTTTTATTTAAGAATACAAACACTACAGTAGAGCGTGATATATAAGTTATAAGATCGAGAGTCGGTCAGTTTTTATAAAGTATAAACTCGGGAATCATCCCGGAGATGTTTTGGACCATTAAAAGTCCATACTTATTTTATTCCAAGGGACTCGACGTTCATTTGTGAAATATTAAATACCTCGAACTTTTATTAAAATGATTCCCAAAGATCGTATTCCCTCAACCCTATTTTACTTGAACAACGAATATTATTTCGGTTATTAATTTAATATAGGAGAAGTATTCTCCAACGATTATTCATTTCAAACTCGACCAATTATTAAAGATTACTTTAAATTATTTAAACATAAATAAGTTGAGGAATATTATTTCAATACTCTTTTAAAATATAACTATTCGAGGTTTAATTATTTAACGATTAATGTTTAATTATTAATTATTTATTTAATGATTTATTTATGATTTAAAAATCATAAAACCTGATTTAAAATACTTTCTGATTTTAGGAAAATCATTCGAATAATTTCAGATTGTCGGAGAATATTATCTCGAATTATTTTAAATATTTTGAATATAGTTTCAAAAGAAACTCCCCCTTATTTAATTATATGTTGGCAACGGTCAACTCACATCCTTAGTACTTCCTCCGAAAAATTCGAAAGTACGTATACATATACATATATACGCTAATAAAACTAAGTTGTTTCTATCAACAAGCGAAACGCTTGGGGGAACTTCGATGTGGTTCGAGTTCTCAAGATATGATAGAATTCTGTTAAAGGACAAGGGAGGGGTAGACTCTAGTACTATGTGTGCTAGATGGACTACCAAAGGTACCGCAGGCGAAGGTACTCTGTGTACTCAGGAACTTGTGAAGTATGTGTATACCCAAAAATGGGACACGTATCCTGAATGCGGCAACGATGATAACCGAGATACGAAGGTGTCGTCCTTCTACTAGTAGAAAAGGTTACTATTTCCATAGTACGACTGATCATCGTATTCGGTGGCTCCAACGAATGTCCTATTCTTTCAATTGGAATTGTGATGCAATACCGTAACCCAAGCCTAGGTGATGGGTTTACCATTAAGGTATTCGCAGGATAATAATCCATTAAAGAATTGTTTTCATAAGAAGATGTATATCACCAAGGAAAACTATTTTTAAATAAAACATAATTATCATATATGACGTTTTACTTGAGTTTATTATACAGTCATTTCATACTGTACATTATTATGCTGGGCATTATAGCTCACTCTTGCTTTCTTTTAAATGACATAGCACAACAGATAACCAGTATGCCGGTGTGGGACTTAGTCGCTTGCAGTCATGGGGAGAATCCCTGGCAGCTTTGTCTCAGGTGGGCCAAAGTATCAGATAGGTATAAGATATTAGTCGTAATTATTGTAACTTCATGTAGAGGTTATGAATAATTGTTTGAGATCCTGTAAAGTACATTTAAGTTTTAATAACAGATGATACTTGTTATACGTTGTTTCTAAGGCTATAACTTGTGAGTGTGTGAGATTGGGGGTCTGTGATATGGAATTATTGGATTATTGAGTTAATGCAGTTTACACATGATTGAAGGACTGCGTGACGACCCAGATTCCTGATCCCGGATTTGGGGGTGTTACATATACATTGAGGTAAATATTTGCACTGTATCCTGGATGATCAGCAGGATATAGGTGCGATCTTGTGTCCAGTTTAGTTTATTGATACTCGTCGATGATGGCCTTTGTCCTTCTCTTGTGAGGTTATATCTTTACAGATATAACCGAATTACCGGTTTATTTAGCTTTATTATAACACTATTTATATTTTGTGGACTTGTTGAGCAACTTATGGCTCACCCTCTTTTTGTTGTTATTCACCTTATTATTTTCAGTGTAGAAGGAAAATGAAACCTATCCGGACTCGCTGTGGTAAAAAAATGAGTCAAGCAGCGAGACCCTCTAATACCAAAAGTGTTGATCTCGATTCAGGAAGAAAGCTTTGAGTTACCTGAGCAGGTGTAGTGTAGATATATAATGTGTGTGTTTTAATAAGGATGAATTTAGTTTAAAATATGTTTAGATAATGGTTTGTAATAAAGAGAGTTTTGTGAGATTTTGAATTCGGTTTGTAATAAAGATAGAGTGTTGTTATTGTTTTCATACTTTAACCTAAAAAGATCCTGGTTAGTATTAAAGAGGTTAGATATGTATCTGCTTAATTGTTATACAGGTTTGTATAGGTTTGGTAATAAGCTAGTAACCCCAAGACTTATACCCTGTGTTTGGAGGGCATTACAAGAGAGGTTTAGAAACTGATGGGACTCTTTGACTAACCATGTAATAAATAATAATAATGCAAATACATGATTACGCATATCTAGGCAAACAAAAAAGTAATCTCTCTCTTCAGATTCCTATTCCTAATGTAAATACTGACGAATAATAAGATACCATGCTTCAAAAATACCAGTAGTCTTATTTATCAGAGTTTGAGAACTGTCCAGATATCATTCCCAATTCATTCACTAAACTTGTAAAAGTAGCTTCACAAAGAGGCTTGGTGAATATATCTACTACTTGCTGATCTGTTGGAATAAAGACCAATTCCACTGTACCAGCTTTCACATGTTCCCTTATGAAATGGTACCTGATGCTAGTGTGCTTAGTCATTAAATGTTACACTGGATTTCCTGTCATTCCAATAACACTTTGATTATCCTAATATATAGGAATAGAAGAATAGTCTAACCCATAATCCAGTAGCTGATTCTTCATCCATAAAATCTGAGCACAACAGCTTCCTACAACAATATATTCTGTTTCTGCAGTTGATGTGGAAATTGACTTTTATTTCTTTTTATATCAAGAAACCAATCTGCCACCAAGAAATCGGCAGCTTCCAGAAGTGTTTTTTTTTCTGTCCATTTTGGATCCTACAAAATCAACATCTGAATATCCAATTAGCTTAAAGTCTGAATCTCTAGGATACCATAATCCCAGATTTATGGTGCCTTTGAGATACTTAAATATTCTTTTCACAACTAACAAATGTGGTTCCCTAGGATCAGCTTGGAACCTTATACAGAGATAGGTAGCTTATATGATATTAAGTCTACTAGAAGTCAGATATAGGAGTGAGCCATTCATACCTCTGTAGTTAGTTATATCTAATGAAGAACCAGTATTTAAATCTAACTTGGTTGCAGTGGCCATGGGAGTTGATGCAGCAGTCTTGCATTCCAAATCTTTTGAGTAGATTCCTGGTATATTTGGATTGATTTTTGAAGATTCCTTCATCAGTCTATTTTACTTGAAACCCTAGAAAGTAACTCAGTTCTCCCATCATACTCATTTGATACCTGGACTGCATTAGCTTTTAAAATCTCTCACAGAGTTTATCATTAGTAGATCCAAAAATGATATCATCAACATATATATGTACTAATAACAAGTCCTTTTTATGGTATTTATAAAAGAGAGTTTTGTTAATTGTACCTCTTATGAAACCTACTCTCTAACAGAAATAGAGCAAGTGTTTCATATCAGGCCCTTGGAGCTATCTTCAGTCCGTAGAGTGCTTTATCCAGTAAGTAGACATGATCTGGATACTTTGGATCAATGAACCCTGGAGGCTGTTCAACATAAGCTTTCTCTTCGAGTTCTCCATTTAAGAATGCACTCTTCACATCCATTTGGAACACCTTAATCTTCTTGTGAGCAGGCAAGAAAGATTCTAATTTCCCCCAAGCCTTGCAACTGGAGGAAATGCATCATCATAATCAATTCCTTCTTGTTGTGAATAACCCTTTACAACCAGTCTTGCTTTATTCCTTGTAATAATGCCCTCACTATCAGTTTTGTTTCTGAACACCCACTTTGTGCCAACTGCAGATCTGTTCTTTGGTCTTGGCACAAAAGTCCGTACTTTGTTCCTTTCAAATTCATTGAGCTCTTCTTACATTACTGTGACCCAATCAGCATCTTGCAGAGCTTCTTCAACCTTCTTAGGTTCAGTTTGAGATAGAAAAGAATGGTAGAGACATTCATTCTGAGTGGCTTTTCTTGTTCTTACACCACTGTTGTTACAACCAGTATTTCTAAACCCTATCTATATAAATTGTGTGTTTATAATTGAGATTTAAATTATGTTAAATTATAAATATGGATGATTTGTATGTTGAGTGCCTATAAATTAAGTATTTAATGTATTAGCTTATATAAAAAAATTTAAAAGGAAAATCTTATCATTTAGTATTTTTAAATGATAATCAAAAGTACTCCATTTTATATGAAAAATTGATTTTAAAAATCTTTTAACAACAATTTTTCAAATCTTATATCATTAAATTTCTAAAATCATAAGCTATTTTATGATATATATTTTGTGATTTATGGAAGTGCATTTATATTTATAAAAATTGTTTTACATAAATTAGATGGATTTTAATTTGCAATTTACTTAATTGCCCATGCATGCATTTTGATCCCAATACAAGTTAAGGGGAAACTTGGAATTTTCAACCCCACTAAATACTAATTCACTAGCCAAATTACTACCTTATCCTTGCATGCAAAATAGCACAAGTTTGCTTGAAGGTTACTCTTGTCAATTCTCAATTCCACTCACTTTTTTTAGTCAAATCAAAACAATAAAAATCAAGTACAAGATGTTATAATCATCTCACTTCACTCCACACTCCACCTTCACCTCACTCTCTCCTCCCTTTCCACTCTCTCTCTCGGCAAACCCCCCCTCCCGGCCTTTCCCTTAGCCGAAGCCCACCCCCTCCTTTTCTTATTTTTTCATTCAAACATCCATCTTCTATTTAAGTAATCTCACTCCCCATATCTTGTTCTTTAATAAACCAAGGAGTTTAGGGTAAAAAGTTTATGTTTTGATCTTGCATGTCATAGTTTTAGCTAGAACTCAAAATATAATCTTGATCCTCATGGATTTAAGGTTGTATTATTGAGAGAACTACAAGGAATGGTGAATGCCAAGACATGAGAGTGAAACTCTTGCTTATATGGTCATTTCCCTTCCATTTCATTTGGCCATGACCATAAGGGAGCCGAATGAATGGTTCTTAATGGTGTTTCTTTGTTGCTTTGTTGATTTTTTAATGTTTATGTGTAATAGCTTGGTTTTGGAAATAAAAACCTGATAAAACTCTTTGCATGCTAAGTGATCACACATTTATGGTTAATGCTAGGCTTGCATGTTGATTTTATTATGAAATTATTTTGGAAACCATATTGTTTTTGGCTTGTAAACTCGAAAGCATGCCTGCATAGGTTCAACTCATGATTTTCGAAAGTTCTTGATCATTTGGTTTGATTTTTGTTAATAATCTCTAATTTCAGTTGAGTTAAGATATCAAATATGATTTGTGCTCCTTGTTATGTATTTTTGATTCATATATATTTGAAGGATTTAAGTGTTACTTTCGAATTTGAGATGACTTGTAATTAGTGTATTGTGTTAACTATTGTTTTGCTATATTGCACCTTAGGTAAGGATGATCTCCACTAAGCCATTGTTGTGTGTGGGAGTGTTAGTTCCGTAGGTTGCCTTGGTTAGAATTTGGTTTAATTTTTGGTTGATGTTTGGTTTGGTTTGTCAAGTGGGAAACATGGTGAAAGGGGTACATTAGATTCTGCAGAATTTCATTTTGGTTCCATGAGTTTTAGAGTGAGATTTGACATTGTCATTGTAATGCACTTTGAGGCCCAAGACACCAGAAGTTAGAACTAGGAATATACTTTAGATTTCAGGTGTTTATTAGAGGTTTGTAGGTTGTTTGGATAGGTGCACGAGTGAAAACACTAAATCTGTCCAGCAGGGGACAATTTTGTTGCAACTTAGAAATGGGGAGTTTTGACCATGTCATGGTAGGCCTTCACTAGGCCTCGGTTAGCCCTAGTTAGAGGGAGTGTAAGAGGTGTTTTTCCATCCATAGTTTATAGGAATTGAATTAGAATCTAGTGTCACAAGTTAGTACAAATCAGGTTACTTTTCTGTCCAGAAAACCGGGGAACATTGGACTTTAAGCTTAGGCCCAGGTAGGCCCAAGCTAGGCCCTTGAGCCATACCAAATTCGGGAGTTGCCTTATGATCAGAAGAGTCTAGTGTAAATGTTTGGGAGGTAAAATTGAACTGTAAGGGTGTCAATTTCACTCAAAAACCCATTGGTGTCATCCTGAAATCACTATAATGAGCCCAATCACTTAACCTTTAGTTTTAGGGCACTTATGACTAAGGCCTAGGTTGACCATCATAGTTGTAAGATTAGTATGAGGTCATTAGAGTGTCAGGCCTAAGTCAGGGTCCATAAGAACTTGATGGTTTAGAAAAGGCACTTCGAGTTATGAGGTCGATATTAGGAGTTTTGACTAGGTTTAGCATAACTAAGTGACTTGAGTAAGTGGAGTGAGATCATCCAAACATAATGATGTAATATAGTGTGTTGATATATTATTATATACTTAAATGTATTATGTGAGCATATGTGGCTATGTGAATTATTATGCTTATAAGGTAATTGTAAGCGTGTATGTGTATATAGGCCTAAGTGCCGATGTGCGTAATTTCGTTTTATAATTAGGTTGAGTTAGTGAGTATATATTATAATGAGGTTATTATTATTTTTTGTAGGCTCTCGAGATGAGGGTAAGCTTGCCATTAAAGTCGAGTCAAGCTCCAGTTGCTCCCACCTTCCAGTCAAGTCAAGCCTCTCTCAAGGCAAGTGTTTCAACCTACCTTTTTATTTACACTGCAAGTGTGTGATAACCCAGTTCTTATATATAATGCGAGTGTTCAAATTCACCTTGATATATATGATCCAAGTGGTTCCAAATCTATCTTTCATATTATATGCAAGTGCCATGAACCCTCAAGTATTTATTGCAAGTAGTTTAACTTTACTTGAAGATTTCTATGCAAGTAAATCAAAAGTCATACCATGCTAGTATACCAAAGTAATTGTGATGTTGAACCCTGTGCAAGTTATACTCATTAACCTTATCTTGATACCTAAATGTCAGTTATTCCTTAAAGTTGTTCATGATTGCTTGATAACCCTATCCTTACCCCTAAAATATGATACCATGTTATACTTTGAACTGATTCTCACCGTCTTTATATTTTAATACCTATGTCTTATCTGGAACCATTACCCTGAACCTAATTTAACTTAGTTCCTTTATACTATCCAACAACCCTGTGAAACCTCATTAGTCAGATTCCTTGTGAATAGAAACTTTGTGATTCCATTTGATAAGGTATAGTCTAGTTGATCATGGATTTAAAGTTGATCTAGAATCCTTGATAAATATGTTCATTGTTCAATAGATTAACCATCACTTGGCATCAATTCAATTTTTATAATAAAACTTAAAAAGCTGGATTTTCAGTTCCAAAGGGGGACAAATATTTTCTTTAAATAGTGGATCTGGACTGAGCCACTAAGTCATTTCCGCTCTTAATTTGTAGGCTTAAAGGTTGCCTAGGGATCCCATTAATGTTCTAGAACCCAGCGAGGTTCGGGATTACTTCGCGGCTGATCACCGGCTATAATCCGTAGCGTCATAAAATGGTTTTTGATAAAGAAATGGTTTTGAATTGTTTTATTACAAGAAAAGATGCCATCACCTTGAGAGTTTATCTCTTGATACTATATTGTTGAATTTTCCATTTCCTTTGTTATTCCTTTATTCTTGTTTATGTATATTATAGCAGTTTGTTGAGCATTTGGCTCACTACTTGCTTTCACCCTAATATTATAGCTAGCAGATATGGTTAGATTCAAGCAGACAGTGCGTAAGACTTGTGATGCCGATTCGTATGTTCAAGCTCAGGTAGACTAGTGATTGTTTTGTGTGAGGACTCGATGTTAAAAATCAGGTTATAGTAGTTAATAGTATTGGGCTGTTCTAAACCCTAAACTGTAAGATCTTGGATTCAGATGTATTTATTTCCTTTTGTTAACTATTGTAATAATTTGTATAATATCTATTATTAAAGTTGGGGTGTGACAACTGTCAGGGTTTCCCTTGATTAAGTCAGGTGTGTGACTTAGACCATTTTCTTACAGATTGATGTTGACTCCTTGAAGATGAACCTCCCCCTTGATCCATGAATTCTCTGTTATTTCTTTGATTAGTACCACTATTGTTTCCTGATGCTCCCCCTGAATTAGTGTTCCTATTGTTATCAATACTTGACTCATCAGAATTTGAGGAAGATGAGTCTGATGATCTTTCTACTGATGTTTCTTGAGTTGAATCACTTGTAGTAGTCTCTGTATTTGAGTCATGTTGCTCCCCCTCAATATATGCTTCAATGTTAGAAGTATTTCCACTGTTTTGTGGAGCCTCAAAGCTTTGAGTGATATCAGGACATACTGTATCAGAGCCAAGACTTAAAAGTCCGGCATAAGGTACTTCATTTTCAAATCTCAATTTGTCATGGGCATCTGTATCTTCTAGACCTGTTATCTTCTTGTCATCAAAAGATACATGTATAGATTCCATGACTGTTCTTATTCTCAGATTGTAAACTCTGAAAGGCTTTTGTGGATAATGGATATCCCATAAAAAGTCCTTCATCATCTTTTAGATCAAACTTGGTCAGCTGCTCCGGATGAGTTTTGAGAACAAAACACTTACAACTAAAAATATGAAAGAACCTCAAATTTGGCTTCTTTCCCTTCACCATCTCAAATGGTGTTTTTCCATGCTTGTTGATCAATGTTGCATTTTGTGTAAAGCAAGCAGTTTGCACATCCTCAGCCCAAAAGTAGGTAGGTAATCTTGTTTCCTCTAGCATGGTTCTTGCAGCTTCTATCAGAGTTCTATTCTTTCTTTCAACAACCCATTTTGTTGTGGAGTTCCAGGAGCAGAAAACTCTTGTTGTATCCCCTTGAGTTTGCAGAACTCTTACATAGAGCTATTCTTGAATTCAGTTCCATTATCACTTATAATGATCTTCACTTTGTATATTGATCCTTTTTCCAGCTCTCTCAAATGATCAAGAAAAATGGATGGAGATTCATCCTTGGTGTGCACAAAATACACCCATGTGTATCTTGTATATTCATCAACAATTACGAGTGCATACCTCTTCTTGGAAATTGACATAACATTCATTGGACCAAAAAGATCAATATGAAGTCGATGATATGGTTCGAGAATGGAGGATTCAGTTTTACTCTTGAAAGAAGTTTTCCTTCACTTGGTTTTCTAGAATGAGTCACATAAGCCATCAGGAGTAAAAACTGTATTGGGAAATCCTCTCCCAAGATCTTTCCTCACAAGTTTATTGATATTGTTGAAGTTGAGGTGAGAAAGTCTTTTATGCCAGCTCCAGCTGTCTTCCACAGATGCTCTACTCAGTAGACAAACTTCTGAATCATCAATACTTGTGGAGACCCTGGCTTCATATAAACTACCATTTCTTACACCAGTCAATGTAATTTTGCCATCAGACTTACTGACAAATTCACAATGCTGCTCATAGAAGTTGACATAGGTAACCTCTGCCACAAATTTGACTCACACTAATCAGATTATGCTTGAGTTTTACAACTAGAGCTTCATTTTCAATAATGACATTTCCAATTTTGATTTTGCCATATCCCAAGATTTTTCCTAAGTTTCCATCTCCATAAGAAATGATTGGGCCAGGCTTCTCCTAAAATTCTGATAGCAGGGATTTATAACCAGTCATATGTCCTGAGCATCCACTGTCCAAGACTAGAGCATTCCTCCTGTCACCCTACAATCAGTAATTTAAATCAGATAGTGTTTTTAAGGACCCAAACTTGATTGGATCCTTTGGCCTTTTTAAGTTTGTTAACATATGTAGCAGAAGACTTTTTATCAGAGTTTATGTTAACATCCTTACTATAAGTATTTATATATGCAGAAACCCATTTTGCTTTTATTAAAGAGGGTTTCAGTTTATCATAATCAAAATATAGACTGTGATACTCCTTAAATATATAAATAAAATGCCAAACACTACCACAATGAAAACAAGGACTCTGTGGTTTATATCTAACTGTTCTATTCCTAAACTCTGTTTCGGAAAGAACATCATTTATCTTTTTATTCTTCTTGCAAGAATTAGTAAGATGATTAGTGCTACCACAGTTTGAACAGGTCTTTCTAGGTGCATTAGGAGGGGTTACATAATTTCCATTCTTATTAACACTTACATTGCAATTCCTATTTTTTCTAGAACTTTTTCTCTTGTCTTTCATGTGAAGATCCTTCAGCTTTTGCTTAAGCTGTTTATGAGTCATTGAACCAATATTTACTGATTTTGTGTAAACTTTTTCAGTCTTAGCAGTAATAAAGTTTGATCTAGGTGCTGAGGTTGTAGCTTTCTCATGGATTGACTTAACAATATTAGCACTTGGATTAAACTTAATGGTCTTTATCTGAACATTATTCAGTTTGACCTTGCTATCAGTTTTTATTGGTTCTGTTTTCTCAGTTTCTTTTCCACTTTTCTTATCAAAATTAGATCTAGAAGAATATCCTAATCCCTATCCCCAACAGCCATTCTCTAAAATCTCATGAGTTGACTTTCCTGAGTTAGTCCAAAGTTTAATGACTTCTCTTTCTTTTGCTAGCTCCTTCTCTAGATAAGCATGTTTTCCTAACAATTTTTCTTTAACATAAACAACATATCTTTTTTTTTAATTTCTAGCATGGAAAGCAACTCAATTTCTAGGTGATCATTGCTTTTCTTTAACATGGAGTTTTCACTCTTGATTCTATTATTCTCTAAAGTTTGATCCCTATAACTAACATGCAGAGACTGAAGAAATAATCTTAATTTATAGATATCATCAGTATCAAAAGCAAGAGTAGTATGAGGTACCTTTAATTCAGCATTGTCATCCTCAGCATTAGCTTTTTCCATGAGAGCATAATTAACTCCATCATTTGAATCTGTTGAATCATCCCAGTTTTTATCTACTTGAGATCAGGCTTATTTCTTCTCAGCTCTGGGTTTTCTACAGTCAGCTACAAAGTGTCCTATTCCATCATAGTTGAAACATCTCTCTTTTGACTTGTCATGTTTTCCAGATCTAGATTCCTTCCCATCAGTATTTCTTCTGTTGTTCCTCTTATTAGAGTTTAAGGAACTGGAACCTTTTCTGGAAAATCTTCTCCCTTTCTTGAAGTTCTTGTTGATCATCTTCTTGAAGCTTTTAATCAGTAGGGAAGCCATTTGATCTATATCTTTATTATTGTTATGATCACTGTCAGTATCTGATTTAGTATCAGTATTTGAGTCATCATCAGAATTTGATGATTCAGTATCTGACTTTGAAATCATGGCTTTCCCTTTGGAGTATCTTTTCCTCCTAGCTTTTTTTTTTGGATTTTCTTCAACCTTGAGTGCAACTGGTCTAGATTTAGATCCTTTCCTCTTGCTTCTTTGCTCTATCTCTAGTTCATGAGTTTTCAGAACTTCATAGATCTCATATAGAGGTGTGTTATCAAGTTGATAGTTATCCCTTATTGATGTGATTTTAAAGTCCCGGTTTTCAGGGAGAGCATGTAGGAACTTCAAGTTTGAGTCCTCCAAATCACATTCTTTGTTGACAAGGGATAAGTCATTCAACAATGTCTGAAATCTGTCATAGATTACAATTACGGACTCATTATCCATTGAGTCAAAGTGCTCATATTCTTAAGTAAGTATTATCCTCCCGTTCTTCTTGATAGCGGTTGTACCTTGACACTTTACTTCTAAAGCATCCCATATCTCTTTTGTTATCTTACATCCAATGACTCTATTGGACATAACACTATCAAGACTGATGTGCAAGATGTGTCTGACCTTAGCATCCTTCAAGATAGATGAGATATCTTCAGGAGAATAGTCCTTCATGTCTTTGTCTATCATCTTCTCTGGTTCTCCTACAAGCGAAACAGCTACCTTCATTGGTCTATGAGGACCATTATAGATCCTGTTTAGATATTTAGGATATGTTGCTTCTAAGCACATGGTCATCCTAACTTTCCAGATTGGATATTCATGCATCTTCAGGATATACACCTTGATTGATTCATACCTACCGATGTTGCTGCTTATCTGTGATATGGCTAGGGGTGATGGCTTCAGATTCTATGTTTCTTCTTCTTTGTCCGACAATGTTGATTGATTTTCAGATCTTAAAATGTTTGTAAATTAACAACAAGCTCTGATACCAATTGTTAGGCCCTTAATCAACTGTAGGGGGGGTGAATACAGTTAATATAATCAATTCGACAAAGCTTCAACAGAACAACATTTTTTATATTAACGGATAAAAACTGATTACAAACGTGCTCTCTCAAAAGAATGAACAAATATCCTTGAGAGATGCTAGGCTATTCGAAAGATATAAAAATGTCACAATGCATATAGTATGAACCTAATTTGTGCTTTATATAGAGCACAACTACACAATGTGTAAGGAATCATATTCTATTAACAACAAGAAAACCTATACAATGCTTCTAAGATAAAGTCATTCACCGCCTTGAGTTCCTGTTTCCTTTTCCTTATCGAAGATCAACTGATGTGACAAATACTGATTGCATCATCCGTTGACATCATCATCCATCGATATCATGATCCGTCGATATCATCATCCGTTGATGTCATCATCATCTGTTGATATAAGTTCTGATGTAAACTTCTGATAGTTTCTACTTGATATCATCAATTACTCCTAACATAATAACTCCTAACTAGGTAAGAGTTATAATTCATTTTTCTAACTCAATATAATATCTCTTGTGTGGCTAATTTTGGATGCAAGAATTTTACTAAAACCCTTTCCACCAAGAGAAAAGATGGAGGGAGAGTAAGAAGAGACGATTTTGTGCTATTACACATTCAATCCTTGCGTTCAAGCATTCGTGTGGATACTGATAGAGCGCAGAACATTAGAGCAGGATGCGTGGTGATTGAACAAGCTTTGGATATCCATTAGTCACCTAATTTGTAAAGTTTCATAAGTTAAACAATCTGATCTATGAATTAAATATATGTTTTTCGTATGGATCCTACGGTGGGTTTCAAAAATTCTGTTTTTTCACGTTTGTAATTACAGTTTTCATTGAGTTTTATACCTCGAAACCCTTCAATGGCATCAAACCTACTTGAGAAGTGTTTAATTTTTTTATGTGTTTACTGGTTTTACGATGATAACTTGTATATAGTCTTCCATGACTTTTATGTATGCGATTTTATATGTTTTGCATGGTGTTATGTTTATATATGCTTGTGTATGTATAGGTTTTGAATATATGATATTCATGAGAGTTGTATAATCATATGATGATTATATAATCTGTATATATACTGATATATACATGATTTATGTTTGTTCTTATCATAAGAATCGTATTTGATAAGATTCTGAATCGGATATAGCAGATTTGATGAAATATGGGTCTGGTGTCTGATTTTTACAAATGAGTATATTTTCAGAAAGCCATGACCGACTCGTCTGTAAGTCATTTGATGTCGTTTAGGCCCTGTAATATGCGATTTAATGTTACCAGATTTAATTTTGAATTTTCTGACTTTTGCCATATTTTATTTTTATGATTAGATCATGATGGGTATGATATGTTAAGATTAAATTATGTGTTCTAACATGTTCTTATGTGTTAATTGAGCATGGTGGATGGTTATGGCTTATGACCTTCGGTTAATGGTATTGGTTTTTTAAATACGGTTTGCATGTCGTTTGATCTTTTAATTGTTAAATCTCGAATGTAACTCAAGTTCTACTTGTAAGTTCATTAGAGTAGTTTTTATATTTCATTATTGTAATGTACATGAAGACATGAAGATTTAAATATCAAGGAAGGGTAATCTCACATGGAGGCCATCCAAGGAAGCAATACAAGGAAGAGACAACTCAATAAAGAAGACATGTAATAGTTAGCTTGTATTTATTTTCCATATTATATTGACCTAGATCTTTATCATTAGCTTGATGAAGATCACATAGAATGAAGCCATAACCAACCATGTTTACTTTATTGCAATTTACATATATACGCTCATATGATAAATGTTTGTGTAGAGTAGTTTAATAATGCATGCTTAATTAGATTAAGGATGTATGTATTAGATACGACACCCATGCCATGTTTGCTAAACAAGATAAAATTTGTAACGATTCAAGATTTTTTGAAGTATTTATTCAAGCAAAAATTAGGAATCTCTTTATTATGGGATCATGATCGTTTTAAAATTAACAAAACTCTAAAGTTAATATTAAGTTGAGCAAATGCCTTCCAAAGTGTTGACCCCTAAACCAATAAGGAGTGGCTTCGCCAAAGTGAAGTACTCTCATCTATCGTGGGAGATGTCTTGAAGTATATTGATACTTTTTGACTATTGGTTTTGACTTAACTAAGTTACCACAATAGAATTGTGAACTTAAAGGCATAGAGTTTGGCGCGATTTATTAGATAAATAACAACAAATGTTATTCCACTAAACTATCCAAGACTTATATAGTTGATATAATTGACAAATATTGTCTACCTAAATAATTATGTTTTAGGAGAAAAGCCAAAGCTGACCTGACGTATGGTGAAATATGGATCTTGGCTAATTAGAAAGGATATAGAAAATATTCTTTCTGAATTAGTTTTTAAGGCTATTAATTTGATAAAAATAGTGGGCGATAAATATTGTGAATATATATATATATGAATAATCACTTGAATATAATTTAATGATCATCTGTAGATGTATTCATTTTATGCAATTTAATATTGTAGATATTAATTGATAAATAACAAAAATAACTTCTCTATGTAATAGTCCTTGAGAAGGACAAGCTAACATGAAATAATTTCCTCGACTGGCATGGGAACTTGAGGATTGTCCTCAGGTTTAAGGATTTCACTCAAACCCCTCCCTTATTTATTCTAGCTGAGAATGAAACAGGTGCTGAACAAAATGCTTACCTGAAGCAAATTGATTATGCAACTGATGTTTCACGTCCCATGCTTGCAATTATGAGTGCTGAGCTTTAGAAGCAGCAAGAGCATATTGATGCTTATGATGTGATTGAACACCTTCAAAGAATGTTTGAAGAATAGGGTCACCAAGAAATATTTGACAATTATAAGGCACCATAAATTTGCATAAATGGGAGAATGAGATCCAGTTGGACCAAATGTTGTAAAGATGATAGGTATACGTACCTTGATATTTTGGGTTTCAAGATTGTTCTAGAGACTCAGCTTGATTTGATCAAGCAATCTTTCAACAACTTATATTCTCAGTTTGTTATGAACAAAAAGGAATGAGATAGATAAAATACATATTGAGTTCTGAGGCATGTTTATAACTGCTAAAAATAACACGATAAAGGCATGAATAACATTCATATTTATGGTGTACGTATGGAATGTAAATGGGACAGGATAGTGGACATGTAAGGTTAAGATTTCATTTTATTCAGGGCCAAACCAGAGTCCAATCCCAAGGGGGCTTTTGAAGCCTATTAATGGTGTTGCTATAGAAGACGATTGTCACTTCTCTGGAAATAACCTGATGATTAGAAGTTAAACTGTCGAGCTTATTTAGAAAATTTAAAGAAGAAGACTAACAATGGTCAAGCTTCATGTATCGGGTTAGAATTTGAGCAAAAGTTGTTGCTCTAGTTGGAGGAACTCATTACCTAATTTTGCCCATAAGGCGAAGTTGAGAACTTGGTAAATTGTTATTACATGCCTTCTTTTAGCAGATACATATGTCAATTTCTTGTCATGAAAAGAAAGGTATTTCATTTTAATTGAATAAAAAACATTTGTTTATTCTATTTCAATGATAAGACTTGTAATGTTGCACAATTAGTTAACAATTTATATGTTCTAAGATGACTCAAATCAAACATTACCTCTAGCATTATCGTTTAACCATATTAATGAGAAATGCATTTCTCAGTTATATACATATGGATACTTGGATAAGTTTGATTTGATCATACAAAATATGTGAACTTTGTCTCATTGGCAAAATGACTAAAGATTCTTTGAACTGATCAGCTAAAAGGGCCACCGAACGTTTAGGACTTATACATAATGATGTTTGTGGTCGAATGCGTATGATGGAAAGGGGTGGCTTATATTACTTCATAACATTTAATGATAATTTCATTAGATATATGGTTCTTATGAAGAGCAAATCCGATTCTTTTGAAATATTCAAATAATATAAGGCGGAAGTAGAAAAAGCAAATAGGGGAAAGTATAAAAGTTTTACGATCAGATTGTGAAGAAGAATACTTAAGCCTCAAATTTAAGAGTTTCTTGAAGAAGTCTGATATTGTATCACAACTTACTCCTTCTGGAACACCTCAATGGAATAAAGATGTTGAGAGGAGAAATCATACCTTATTGGACATGGTGCGATCGATGATGAGTCAAGCGGATCTTTCAATCAGTTTATGGGGTTATGCTCTAAAAACGGCAACATATATGCTTAACCGAATTTTGAAAAAAAAATGGTTCAAAAGACTTCATATGAGATATGGACTGAGAAACGTCATAGCATGTCATTTATGAAAATTTGGGGATGTGAAGCATTTCTGAAATGTTTAGCCTCTGACAAGCTTGGACCAAAATTAGATAAATGTTATTTTGTAGGTTACCCAAGTGAGACTAAAGGGTATAGTTTTTACTTTCCAGAATAGAGTGTTTGTTGCTCGAACCGTTGTATTTCTTGAGGAATAACTACTTTCTAAAAAAATTAGTGGGAGGATAATACATCTCAGTGAAGATCGAGAACCACATGAAAATATTGAACAAGAGTTGTGACAAGATCAGGATGTACATCAAAATGTTAAAATTTATCCTATTTAGGAAACACAGGTTGTTCATAGATCTAGTAGGATTCACCATGAGCCCGGGAGAAATTATGGATTTTTCTTTACTCAAGATGGTGATGTGATACTTACGGATAATAATGAGCCTCTCACCTACCAAGATGCTATGAATAGTCCATACTCTGAGAGATTAATGGAGGCCATGAAATCCGATACGGAATCCATGTATCAAAATAAACTATCGACTTTAGTTGATCCACCCGAAGGGGTAAAACCTATAGGGTGCAAGTGGTTTTTCAAGAAGAAAACCGACATGGATGGTAAAGTACAAACCTATAAGGCACGACTAGTGGCAAAAGGTTTCAAATAAATTCATGGTATAGACTATGATGAGACTTTTTCACCAGTTACTGTGGTCAAGTCCATCAGGATTTTGCTAGCAATAGCTGCTTACTTTGACTATGAGATTTGGAAAATGAATGTCAAAACCGCTTTCTTATATGGGAGCTTTGAAAAGGATGTATATATTATACAACTTGAGGGTTTTGTCGATCCAAAATTTGGTAAGATGGTCTGTAAGTTGCTTCTATATATTCATAGATTGAAGCAAACCTCAAGGAGATGGAATATTCATTTTGAAGAAATAGTCAAAGAGTTTGGCTTTATTCAAAATGAAGATGAACCATGTGTTTATAAGAAGGTTAGTGGGAGTCATGTGACATTCCTAGTATTATATGTAGATGACATATAACAAATAGGGAATGACATATTTTCTCTAAAGGCTCTTAAGGCTTGGTTGAGAAATAGTTTCTCGATGAAAGGCTTAGCCGATGCAACCTATAAATCAGGGATCAAGATCTATAGAGATAGATTTAGGAGATTAATCGACCTAGTCGCAGTACATACACTGATAAAGTATTGCATCATTTTAGGATGCAGGAGGCAAAGAAAGGATATGTTTCGATGTCTCATGGGATAGTGATCTCAAAGGATAATTTCCCCTAAATCATTAGATGATAAGGGTCGTTTGAGAAAGTTCCATATGCTTTAGCAGTGTGATCTATAATGTCTGCAATGATATGTATTTATCTTGATGTTTCCTATGCTTTGATCATGACGAGCAGATACCAGTCTAATCTAGGTGAGGGTCACTGGATAGTTTTCAAGAATATTTTTAAATACTTAAAGAGGACTAAAGATTTATTTTTGGTGTATGGAGAAGATAGAGAACTAGTTGTAAAGGATTACACTGATGCTAGTTTCTGAACCTAATTTTTGGACATACAAGGATGATTATGTGTTTACTTCTATTTTATATTTCGTATAAATATAGGCGATGTTAACTAGAATAGTTCACAACAAGAACATTGATGATTCTATAATGGAAGCCGAATATATTGATGCTTTCGAAATAGCTAAGGAGCCCGTTTGGGCATGTCCTTAGGTGATATCACCTTATTAATGACATTAATGATCAAGGAGATATATATGTAAAGTGCAGAGTAATGATAATGTTACAGACCCACTGATTAAGGCTTTGTCGCAGCAGAAGCACGATAGTCATAATAGTTCCATGAGTATTAGATACATGGGTGTTTGGCTCTAGTGCAAGTGGAAGATTGTTACTGTTTGTGCCCTAGAGACAACACTATAATGTTTTAGTTTAAAAAATTTGGATTATTAATGCTTATGTTCTATCGATTATTTCCTTTATAATTTATTATGTCTTAATTTACTCCGATATAAATGTTAGATTAACAAATGTCCTTGGAATATGACATGAATTCTATATATCCAAGTATGTGACTTAGAAATGAGATTATGATAATAGTATCAACATTCCTAAAGGTCCCTAGTCGAGTATTATTAAATGATAATAATAATGCATTAAGACTGGTGTGTTTGTTCACTGATGATCACATCTCATTGATCATACATATAGTGATACAAAAGTAAAAAACATGGGCAGATGTAAATGTACATTGTGTTGGACAGACCCATTGTGAGATTCTACATGTCTGTTGTGTCATAAGTAATCCTCATTGTGATAATGATTTAATGGTCCTTAGACTTGAAATCATTATATTTTTATACGAGAATTAATGTACTTTAAATACACTAAAGTTACCTTTGACTGGTTAGTGATAAAAGTGTATTTCAGGTATATTATGAATCATATGAAAGAAATGAATGATCTAGAAAGGATTTAACCCTCCTATTTTAGGAGCGATATTATTGGACTCTCGTGTGAGCTAGATTATGAAATTCCTGGTCGCGCTCAAATATTTATTTGTTATGATAGTCTACTCATTAATCAAGAAAACCTGGATTAAACTTTGATGAGGATGACACATTTACATACCTTTAGTTTAATCTATAATATGTGGTTAAAGGGATTATATTGCATTGTACATTATTCCCGAAATGTTTAATCAATCACCGATTTAATTATTATTACTTGGGTAACAATAATGTATTACTAGATGCCGCTCATTGTTTAAGATTTTAAATCAGATTTAAAATTCATTGCCAACGTAATAATAACCTATAGGGTTACACACAAAGAATGTTTGAAGGATAATTTAATTTAATAAATTTGATTTAAATTAAATTAAAGTAATTCGAATTATTTATAATATTAATTATGTTTGACTTATTTAGTTAGATAAATAATGATATTCAAATGTACTAATATTAATTATGAATTTATTTGTTAAATAATTAAGTGAGACTTAATTATAATACAAATAGGACTTTAAAATTAATAATAAATTCTAATTTGTTAAGGGTTATAATTCATTTTTCTACCCTCTATATAATATCTCTTGTGTGGCTGATTTTGGATGCAAGACTTTTACTAAAATCCTAGCCACCAACAGAGAAGATGAAGAGAGAGTAAGAAGAAATGATTTTATGCTAGTACATATTCAATCCTTGCATTCAAGCACTTAAATGGATAACGATATAGCGTAGATCCTTAGAGCAGGATACGTGGTGATTGAACAAGTTTTGGATCTCTATTAGTCAACCAATTTTTAAAGTTTCATATGGTTATCAATCTGATCTACATATTAAATATATGTTTTTCACATGGATTCTGCGGTGGGTTTCGAAAATTCTGGTTTTTCACGTTTGTAATTATAGTTTTCGTCATGTTATATACCTCAAAACCATTCAGTATAATAGTCACTTGGATCACCCGACAGATTTCCAATCATCCATTTCAGCTTCAAAGAGCGTTTCAGCTTTGGACTTAGGATTTTCAGTAGTTATGTCCAACTTTTTGTATTCACTGGCAACAAGCGCAGTGGTCTTGAGCAATTCAAATTTTTTTGTTATCAACTGTACCAACACCATAGATTATTTTCCTTTGTTATTGATTCATCTCATGTGTTCTCATCTTATCATACAACTTCTCAACTGTCATGGTCTCGAAGTCAGCACGTTCATGAACATATGAGGCTTTACTCTCTCAATGGTGAGCCAAGGTCAGCATGAACTTCCTATTGACTTCTCTCTGAGGATTATTCTTACCATGTATACCCAACTCATTGTATATTTATTTATCCTTTCAAAACTTGGTTTATGCTTTCTCCTATAAAGATTTAAAAGTCTCATATTGTGAAGTCAAAATATCAAGTCGATTTTTCCTTACATCTTAAGTTTCGTCCATTAGCAGTTTTATGGTTTCCCACATATTCTTATCACTTTCACAAAACATTATTTGGTGACTCATATCATGTAATAACCCGAATTTTTACTGACTTTGAAAAATGATGAATGAATATTAATCCTAAAGATCGAGGAAAAATGTTTTAGCCAATACTATATTAAGAAGTGTAAATTAAGTTTCTGAGTCGATATTGTGGTTGTACGTACAAAATGAGTGTATGTAAAAGTCGTTAGCTTTGAAAGAAAACTAATTTTGCAAAATGACTTTATTTTACGAACTATCAAGAAATACAGGAATCACATTACGATTAAGAATTTAGAATCTTACGAATAAAGCCCAATTACAAGGTTACAAAATATAAATTATTTATTATAAAGGATTATCCCGCGAATCACTTACGAGGATTTATCACAATTACAAGAATTTATCACGATTGCGAGGAAGCGACCAAGTGAATACGTAAGTAAAATGAATAAAAGGATTAAACATATGTAACATCCCATGCAAGCCATGCAAGCCATGCAAAGCAATTAGCATAAGATGCAATTAGAGAAGAATAATCAAATAGTAATTGGAAAAGTAAGATGATGGAATGAAAATAGCTCGGTTGGACTTTGTACTAAGCTAGCTTGTAGGATTTCATAATAAGCCATGCTTCTCGCATTATAAAAGCAATATATCTATCAATACGTCACAAAAATCAACCCAAAACTCATCATAACCTCACCAAGCAAGCACCAAAGTCCAATGCTGATTTTCAAGAACAAGGAGGAAAGAAAAATTCAAATCTCAAATTCTAGAGCTTCAGAAATCACAAATGTTTAACCACAGCTCCTCCATATCATATGTAAGGCTCATACCTAATTTCAAGGCCATTTATTAAGTTTTCAATTTATGAAAAATATTTGAAGTTGAGGGTGAATAGTAACTCTGAAAATCACTAACTTGTTTTCTTTATTTTTCATTGAAGTTTAAGGATCTTAAAGCTAGAACAAGGAATCATCAAGGATCTAAGGACTTTATCAAGTATTAAAAAGCTTCAAGGAAGGTATAAACATCATCCACCCTTTGATTTACTTGAGTTATAAGATTGAGTTTGAGTTACGCTTACGTACATGTTGATTCATTGAGTTTGGATTGTAAAAAGTTAGGTTTTGATGGTTGATTGTTATGGATTGATATTGGTGATGATTTCATATAGTCTAGGGACTGATATTTTAAGAAATATGAAGGAATTGGTGTTTGAGTTGTTGCCAATGAAATTAACGTAGTTAAAACAGAGAATCGTTACGCGTATAGCCGTCGTAATGTCCGTTTGTATTTAGGACTGTTTTAAGAAATAGATATGAACTGTAAAGTTAATATTTTTAAACACCAATGGAAATGGATTTAAAGGTCTTGTTTTCTAGTTTGTAACCATATAAAGATCGTGCCGAGATGATTTAGGGATTAGGAGAAAAGTTCGTTTTAGTGAACGTAGTCAACAAAACCAAATTGCTACCTAGTACTGACTTTGAGGGTATAATTGAGGCCCTTAAACATTGTTTAAATTTATGAACCTTGGTCAGTAGCTTATTTATAAAGTGTGAAATCCTTTTTTAAAATTTCAGCTAAATATGTAAAATTTAGATTTTATAAAAAATGTCGGAGCCGAGGTCGCGCAAGGAGTGATCACCAAGAACACCTACTACCTATAAACTACCACTTCGGGAAATTTACCCTTATGCCCAGAAAACCATTTTCAAATAACCTATTTTAAATTTTATCTGGATCATGCACGCAAAAATGGTGTATCGATTGATCTTGTGTATATGTTGTGTACTTGATGATTTCACGAACAGAACACCTTAGTAGATTTCACTTAGTAAAATAATGTAGCACTCGACGGATAAGATTTATAGTCCTGACGGATGACTCATTATAGTCCCGACGGATGATGACTTATTATCCATCGAGTGAGTAGCTTATGTAACAATAAGTCTGTAGCACATTTCTGCATTCACCATTGTATAGATTCTGTAAGTAGTATTCAAAGTCATGTTGACTTTAACTAGATATGCAGAATAGGTTGATTAATTGTACATAGATGATGTCTTGTAATTCTGTATAAATGAAATGAAGTCAAGTGCCAGTTTGCTACTCGACGGATGACCTACAATGAAGTCGATATATGATCAAATAGACAACCCGACGGATGATCAATAACAAGATGGATGATCATGAACCCAACGGATAAAGAATTCAAATATCTGCTGACAGTGACAACACAGTCGAGTGGATGTAAATGGAATGTGGTAGCCTATTCAACTGGGTTTTCGAGAACAAAGAAGCATTGCCATTTCCATGCTATTTTGAAGATATTCAAGGATGCTGGAATAGAGTAATGAAGTAGCATTGTAATAGATTAGATAGTTTTTGTTTTATTATCTTGTCTTATTACTTTGTAATCTTGGTGATATATAAACCAATAAGTAGCAACTAAGACACTATCGATCTAAGCAAGAAAGTAGAGAAACATTTTAAGCAGGATTCTTAGTATTTCTCTGCAGTCTTAGAAGTTCAATTATTGTAAGCAGCTATGAGCATTTCTGCACACAGGGTTCTCTCGATATATAATCTATATCTCTTGTGGAATCATTCAAATCCACCAGAAAGTTTTTAAAGACTCTTGTTTTTAATTACTTGTGTTTTGATTCACTTAAGTTTTTATTCCGCATTGTGCTAATCAATACACTTATATTTATATTTGAGTTAGAACATTTTATTTCAAGAAAAAGTTTCAAGAATTTCATTCACCCCCCCTTCTGTAATTCTTGTCATATTGTTAAGAGACTAACAGTTGAGTTAACGATTTGAGAGAAATCAATGTTTTAGTGAAAGCGGTATGAATAGTAAAACTCCGTATTTTAAAATATTTTTCACCTATTTAAATTCATTCTATCAAAGTGAAACTTTTGTGATAAATAGTAAAAACACTCAAAAAGCTCCCTGAGGTGATTTCGTATTAAAGTATTAATTTTCAATTTATTAAAAATGTTTGAGTGTGAGTCGCGTAATAGTAACATTCGGTAAAGTCAACTCTAGGAGACCATTTTGACCGTCCATTTCGACCAAGGATCGATAGTTATTGCGAGCCGGTCGAATATCAAAAATTGTAAAGTTTTCTAGTTATTATAAAACTAAGTCGTTGATGGGATTAGGATTACTGATTAAGATTATGATATTTTTTGATTAGAAAGCCGAGAACGAGTGGAAGTCGGGAACATATCTTGGACTCTAGGCAAGTTTTCAAACCCTACCTTTTAAGAACTGTTGTGTTGTGATTGCTTTTAAATACTGCGATATATGCATGATGAATGTTATCCGGTATTTTACAAATTGTTATATATTGAATCATAAGATATGATGATTTTGGTACAGTAAAAATACCGAATTTGAAATGATATATTTGGACCTAGAGTCGGTAGGTGTAAGTTTATAAAAACCCAGAAGTATTCCAGAGGTGTTTATATTTGAGAAATGTTAACGCTAGCGTGTAGCGTGGCATATATATTATAGACCGGGAGTCGTTCGGTATATATTATTTAAAATTCGGAAGTATTCCAGAGATGTTATGGACAAGTAAAGTTCGTACTTATTTTATTCCAAGGGACTAGATGTCCTCTTACGAAGTATTAAATAACTCGAATATATTTAAAATGATTTTCAATGATCGTATTACCTAATTATATTTAATTACTCGTGCAATGAATATTATTTTAACTATTCCTTTAAAATGGAGAAGTATTCTCCGACGATTATTTTATTTTAAACTAAATTATTTTATATTTATTAAAGATTATTTAATTACTTAAACATAAATTAGTTTAGGAATATTATTTCAAATATTCTTTTAAAAGAGAATTATTCGAGATTTATTTTTAATAATTATTATTTAATTATTAATATTTACTAAATAATTTAACATGATTTAAAAATCATAAAACCAATTTTAAATATTATTTGAAATGCAGAAAATCATTCTAATATTTTTGGATCGTCGAAGAATATTATCTCGACGTATTTTAAATATTATGACTATAGTGTCAAAAGAAACTTACCCTCATTTATTTATCTGTTGACAACGGTCAACTCACATTACCTTAGTACTTCCACTGAAAATTCTCAGAATTACATATATACACATATGAGATGTGAGTTGTGCCTATCAACAAGCAAAACGCTAGGGGAACTTCAATGCATTTCGAGTTCTTGGGATATGATATGCTTCTTCAGAGGACAAGGAGGGCTGAACTCTAGTATTTTGTGTACTAGAGCGACTACTGGTGTGCCACATTTAAACATGTGAAGTATGTGGAAATTCTTGATGTATGTGCCACACATAATATGTCCGAATGCGGAAAGGGTGAAAACTGGGTGATGGGAGTCGCCCTTCTGCATGTAGAGAATAATAAATATTTACCGTTACACGATTGATCATCATATCTTGGGAGATCGGTTAAATGTCCTATTCTTCCAATTGAAATTAAGATGCAATATCGTAACCCAAGCCTAGGTGTTGGGTTTATCATCAAGGTGTATAACACCAAGAAAGTGATTCTTCTGAGTATATAATACTATTGAAAGCATTTTTACGATATTCTGATATGTATAAAATATCTGATTTCATTTAAAGAGAAAAAGGTGTATACCGCCAAGTTTTTAAATTGTCCTATTATACGATGAAGTATTATTTTAACAGTTATTTTCAAACTATTTTGTACATTATGGTTGAGCATTATTACTCACTCTAAATTTCTTTTAAATGTCACAACACAGCAGATAACCACTATGTCGGTGTGGGACTTAGTCGCTTGCAGTCGTGGGGAGAAACCCTTGCAGGTTCGTCTCAGGTGGGCCAGAGTATTCAGATATATATAAGATATCTGTAGTAATTATTGTAACTTCATGTAGAGGTTATGCATAATTGTTTGAGATCCTGTAAAGTACATTTGAGTTTTAATAATAGATGATACTTGTTGTACATCGTTTCTAAGGCTATAACTTGTGAGTGTGTGAGATTAAGGGTCTGTGATATTTATTGAGTTAATACAGGTTATACATGATTGAAGGATTGCGTGATGACCCAAATTCATAACCCCGGATTTAGGGGCGTTACATATCATTATCCATTGAATCCACCAAAATAAGTTGTAGCCTTCATTCAATCCAATTAATTCTTTATCCTTTACAGTCCATTCAGCTTCAAGACGTAGAACTTGAGTTCCAGTAATAGTTGGATGTTCCTTCGTTAGTACATGTCTTCCATTCTTCATGACATTCATATATTCTATATTTGAAGCCTGAATATACAAAAGCACATTTTTCTTTCATAGATTATACCGCGATTTATCGAACTGAGGAACCTTAATACTACTAACTTTTTGAGAACTCATATTTTTAAATCTAAGAAAATTTTGCAATATATCATCTCAAAATCCAACTACCCAGTCAGTCAACAATACCAAAATCCAATCAAGTCAAAACCAACAAACTCAAAATCAGATATATACCATGAAAGCACTCATAGACTCAGTACAACCAAAATCAACATAAAACTTGTCAGTCTAACAGATCTAATATGTATATTGATTGACAAGCCCTAATACCAATTGCTAGGTCCAAAAGGTACATACATATGGGGGTGAATATATGTTCTTCATTTAAAACTATTAATGCAGCGAAAATTGAAACTCTAAAATGAAATAAACAAACACAAGAGATTTCATGGAGTAATTCTTATATTAAGAAATTAAACCGCAAAGGGTTTCTTACACCTTTGAATAATTATTCAAAGTTATAAAAAGATAGAGCCAATACAATTATAAGCTATCAAAATAATGGCTTCTATCTATCACTCTAAACACCTATAACTCCTATCAAGTGATTAACAATTCAATCAAAGAAGCTATAAATGATGAGTGTATCTAGATGTGTAAGTCTTTAATGGTGAGTAAACAATTGGGCATGGCCTTTACTTGGCAGATCAAGCTTTTTGTCTGCTGAGAATAATTTGCAAGAGCTTCGCACTTTTTAATATTGGAGAGTTCTTATTTCTAGTCTGCTTCTTTTTTATTATATAGACTAGTAGCTTAGAGAGAGGGAAAACATGTAGATGGCTTGATAGTAGCCAAGTAAATCCAATTATAGCTTGCACATGTCTCCTGTACCATTCCTTGAGCTTGTGACACCTAGAGTGCCTTTTTGGCACTTAAAATTTTAATTCTATGCAAGTTGTGCCTAGAGTAGACCAACTGAGAGTTTGTTTGCTCCTAGAGGTTACCAAATGAGCCTTCTTGCTTAGTTTTTAGTGCTACTTGTGCCAACAAGGAGAGATTCAAGTGGTACTTGCTCCAAGGGTGCTGTAGAAGTGAATTTCCTTAATTTTTTCTTCTAGATGCGCCTATAGGGGACTATGGTGATTCTATTTGCACCTACTAGGTCCTTAGAGGTGATTTTCCTTATTTTATAAGGATTAGTTGCGCTTGCAAGGTGATTGGGGAAGCTTAGTAGCGCCTAGAGTGATAAAAATGCATTTCTGAGATAGTTTTTGATCTCATTTCTTCCCTGTTGTTCCTACAAGGTCAAAACCACTTCTAGTACTTAGTTTTTGAGCCATAGTTTAAGGTACTTGCTCCTACTATGTAATAGAGTATTCTCGGTGACTCCTACTACAAGGTAGTGATAACTTTGACTTAGTTTGTGTAGAGCACTATAATCCTTAAACTGTCCCGTCTTCACATCTTCTCTTTGAGTCTTCGTATAAACCATATAACCTTCATATTCAGATACGAATCCACACTTAAAAATCTTTCTATTGATAGAACTTATTTTCCTTTCACGAATCACTAACGCCTAGTGATATGGTCTGGTTCACAGGCGACTAATTCCGCTCTCTGACCTTCGTATTATAATCTTTCCATAACCTTGTTAAGTCTTCTACAAGATATGATCAACTTCACATAGAATTCTTTAGGTCTTCACACTAATCCTAATAACTGCTTCAAATGATTTCAACCTTATTCTTCCGTTGCCTGAACATATTAATGAACTTCATACGGACTTCTGTTGACGTCTTCTTCACTGCAGCTACCAAGATCATCATGTATATACCCCATAATCAATCTGTACTGATTCTAGTAGAACATAGATTATTTCCAAGTCCATTGTTCTATGTTAAGTTATCCAAACTTGTATTGTTGAGTTAAACATTCAGCTTCAATCTTGCTCAACATATATTAATTGACTCGAATTTGTTTTGACTAACGCGTTTAATTAAATACGAGTAGTACACACTTTTCCTATACTATACATAATATCGTTATAGGGCTTAGGGTTTTATTCATTTGATACAAACACAACCGTCTCTATAACGCAAACTTATTATCTCTCTGTCTGGTGATAGTATTCTTGCTCCATTCAAGCTCGCTGAAGGTGTTGTACCCATAGCAGCACTGTCTTCTCAATTTATCCCGGGAGGCTATCGTCTGACACACACAGTGAGAGACGAAATAGTTTTAAGTATATAGTTATACGACTGGACTCGAGAATCTATCCGTTCATATCCTTTCTTAGTTTTTTCTTTTATTTACCAATAATATATATATATACCCGTTATTCACACACACTTATTTCATATGTATTGACCGCAGATTGATCTATATAAGATATCATTTATGTTATCATATTCTTTAGGTAGAAAAAATCCTTTACATCTTAGAGTTTGATTAATGGATATCAGTGATCTTTTTTCTCTAACAACTGTTTCAGAATTCCCAACCAAACAAGCCCCCGGCAAGTACTGTGTATTTGAGCTTTATTCTTCTATTAATATTAGGAAAATATCAGGGTCTCAAATTGGTTCCCAAAAAAATTATAGAATATTACTTGTCAAATTTTTATTGGTTAAATGAAAATGGATCCCCTGCATTTACATCAAAATACCAATAAAATCATTTTATAGTGTCACATCAATAACAAATTTTTTATATCATTTTTTGTGTTCACGGCATTACTCTTGATATTATTATTGCCTTTCAAAAACAACCTAATTAACTATGCATCTGTTTAATTTAATAAAACTCACCCTTCGTCTGTCTTTGCTAATATATATATCCCCATGCCGCTTTTACAACATAGAAATTGTGGGTTAACTTACGAGTAATTCACTAATCCATTCAAGAGAAAGCTAATTTATCATTAATCATTATTGGTAGTAGTGTAAAGTTTATCCCGGATCTTGCATGATACAACTATATTGTAGTAAAAAGAAAGGGGAATCAATCGTCATACATAAGGCACTCATCGGTGTGAGGATTACCATGACAATAAGACTCAAGAGGATCTTCTTGTCTTTCCAACTTAGAACGTAAATGAGCTTTGGCTTGACTAACCTCTTCAACCTCATCCCATGCAACCTTACACTCGTCCGATCCATCATGATCTCCCTCACAGGCTTCCTTTGCTTCCATCACTTTGCTCTCTATCATCTCCGTCAGCTTCTTTTCTCGCATCTGTGTCCCCTTGTACTTGCCTCCTGTTTCTCCTCCCATTGCTTTTACTGATCTCCACTTCATCGTAACATTCGCTCTCATCGTTCCACAAACTTCATTTCTCAGTGGATTTATGTTGAGTTTTAGACCTGATATTGAAAACATGATCGATGATATAATATGGGTCTATTATCTCTTCTATGTTTAACACTTTATTGCAGGCTTTTCTCTAGACGTTTAAACAAACAAGAGAGGCGATAAATTATATACATAAAAAAACATATACGTGGAGGAGGCTTATAACCAATTGTTCGTAATAAAAAGTTAATAAAAAGGCGAAAAATCAAAGTTAATAAAAAGGCGAAAAATCAAAATAAGTTGAGAAAAAATACGTTGTTATCAACATTCAACTCATGAGCTTATAAGTTGAAAATTTGACTTATAAGTTAGGTCGACAAATACTCATCGATAAGTACTTACGGATTATAAGTCAATAAGCTACTTATCTAAGGGTAGCTAAACATGCCTTATGTTCACTGTTGTTCATTCCATTATCTCCAACATATTACAGATGTGTTGCAACTTGCAAGTAGTTATTCACTTGTAAGCTTTAGTAGCTATAATAATTCAAAGTTTGCACGTAATAATCCCAATTTTTTGAAATTTTTGAAACCCTGATAAATAGTAACTTTTGCTGATTTTGCTGATTCAGTAAAATTATCAGAACACCCTATATAGGAGTTCTGTTATGAAAATTCTGAGATCGTATTAGTATTTCATAATGTAAATGAGTGTATGTAAATGTCGTCGAAATTCGAATTCGGACGCTTTGATTTTTTTTCGAAAATCCACCGGATACCGAAGGAATTAAGTATAAGGTAACTAATCAAAAAGGAATTAAATTCAAGGATTATAACAGAGGATCACTAAAGGAATAAAATATATTAAGAAGGGCTTAGGAAAATCCAAATGATAAGATCCCAGATATGATCCCTCAAACGATCAACGAGAACGAGAGCTAAGTAAACTGTAAAATAAATAAATGGTCAAGAAACCAGCATGTACAAGAAGCAAGCGAGACTAATCAAAAGGATTAAAGCAAGATGACATCATCTCACCATAAGAATGAGATATGTGGCTAGTTGGTGATGTAATCCAAGTGATGTAATCACTTTTTAAAAGTTAAAGCAAGATAGTTGTAAAGCAACCAAGCATTTCATTCCCATTTCCCAAACCAAGACAAGCAAAACGGAGAAGAAAGAATTGATTGTCTCTCGAGTTTCCCTTGGCCGATTCACACGTTCTACCAGTCAAATCAAAGCCCTCGAGAAGCTCTACGCATATAGGGTAACCAATCTCCTCACCTCCTTGATTCCCATACTCGTTTTGCATGATTTACAGTTTAGGCTGAATAGTGTTTCAAGATCTAACTTTGTGTTTTCTTGATTTGTTTGTAAGATCCAGGCTTTGTATAGATAGTTAGAGGTTCCTTGAGGCTCCCTAGTGATTTTCCACTCTCAAAGCAAGATATAAAGCTTCAAAACCCTTAGTACTAAGTTTGATTGTGTGAGATCTAAGATGGTTTGGATGGATGATTAGTAAATGGAATGTTTAAGCATGTTTAGAGCTTTAATTGTAAGTTATTTTGTTGATTAAGGAGATAATATGCTACTTTTTGGATTTGATGTTCTTAAGCTTTTTTTTTGAATTAGATAAGTAGTATATGTATGGATTTTGAGTTGTTGATGGATGGTAATTGGATTGGTGTAGATTAGCATAGTTAAAAATTTGGAATCATTAACGTATAGCCGTCATAATGGGCGTTTTTCTAGAGACTCTTTTTTTCTGTAACTTTTGGAGCCCAAAACCCACTGCCATGAAATCACCATTGCCATTCTTAGATAGATTATGGTTTAAGCTTCGTTTTGATATGTGGGTCGCTTTAATCGAATATACGGTTTAGGAGAAATGACAATTTTAAGTAATGACGTTTCGCGAACGAACCCTTACCCCTCGAGTAAATTTGAAACCATTTTTAAGACCTCTAAAAGACTTATCGAAACACGAAACATTTATATAAGGTTTATTAGGAAGTTGGTAAAGTCCCTGCGAAGGATTCGCCTTTAAATATTTAACGGACAATTTTATAAAAATGGTGGAGCCGAGAGTGCTCGAGCGACTAATGTAAATCCTTAAGCGTAGAAGCGAGCGTTAAGGTATGCATGAGTAATTTCGGCTTATGTTGTTGTTCATAGGTTACTGGATCCACTCTAAGTTTAAGTCTATCCCGGAACATTAAGGCAAGTTTTCTACTCGTATTAGTATTGTTGTGATGATATATATATGCGTTATCTTGAGATAATTGCATGAGTATTGTTAGCAAATCTTGCGATATATTGTTGCATGTATATTTTGGGAAGCATATATATATATATATGCATATTTTCAAATCGTGATATTTCAATGTCAAATACAATTGCTTTAAAGTAAAGCTTACGAACTGCATAATACCTATGCTAGAGATAAGCAGTATTTGCGTATACCCTTAGTAGAGAGGACCCAAAGTTGAACGTTTTTCTAAACCGGGAGGCGATGTTCCCGAGTATATTATATATATAGTTTTCTAGTAACTATTAATCGAATAAGGTATATTCTATAGTTTTGAATAATAATCAAATATTATTTTTGATTATTTAAATAAAGATCTTATTTTCGTGTAAGTATATATCACTACAAGAAACAGGGCAAAAGACATCACCCCTTTAACAACGGTTCGAAAAGCCACCGATGTTAATAGTACTTATAACATCGGTCGAGTTTTAAATGATGTTAAAGCCATTTTAGACATCGGTTTTGTTTTTAGGCGTTGTCTAATCTTTATTAAAAAAAACTCACCAAATTCAGTTCTCCCCCCCCCCAAATTCTAATTTCCCCCTCCCTTAGTCCCGATTCGTCCCCCCTTTCACCCCTTTCACCCTCTACCGTTACTTTCTCTCTCAGTCAATCTCCACTCTCTCTCCGTCACTGTCTCTCCCTCCCTCTTCAAACTTAAACCCTAATTTCTCTACCCAAATCTATTAACCCTAATTTCTCAATTATTGTGAGCATATTGTTCTTACTCCCTCTTCAGAATCACAAATTATACTAATTACCAGGTTTGCTTTCGATTGTTCATATTTGGTTTGCTTTAATTACTACTTGTTTATATTTGGTTTTATTTTTTTTTGAACTCTTCTTTTTTCCTCAGATCTTGAAGTTCTTGACTTGGGGTGTTCGTTTCTGTTATTAAGGTATAGTTTTTCAATATTTTTTGTATTGCATGTACAGTTTTAGTTTTTAATTTTCTTTTTTACCTCTTCTTTTTCCTCAGATTTTGAAGTTCTTGAATTGGGGAATTTGTCTCTAGTATTAAGGTATATTTTTCAATATTTTTTGTATTGCATGTACGATTTTAGAGTTTTTTGTATTTTTAGTGTTTAATTTTATTTTTATTTTTGACTTTTTCTGTGCAAGCATTGTTTTAATTACATGATTTTAGGTCACACAATACTGTAGAAGGGGGTTAAATACAATGTTAATACAATCAAATCGATTTAACACAAGTATGTAACAAAGATCAAGTATATTGAATAAACTCTTTTACAATAAGAACTGTTGTTCTCTCTCATTGATGAACAAATATCACTAAGAGCTGATAGGTTACAATGTATAATCTTCTCGATAATGATAACACATATAGTGTAAACCCTAAGTCTGTAGTTTATATAGTACACAGTTACAAGATAACTTCTAATTGATATGGAATATAATTCTGTCTCCTAAAATATATCAATCAGATATCTTCTACAAGTATTCCAGTCTTCTAACTCTTTCCATGCATATCTTCTTTTGTCTTAGTCTCGATCTTCTACTGAGCTTCCTTCGTTATATGAAAGTCTTCCCGCACTTAAGTTCTGCTATGACCTTAAGTTCTGATATTAAGTTCCGACATCCAGTAAGTCCTGATTTCAGTAAGTCCTGATATGTCATGTTTGTTAAGATCGGAAAACTAAACATGAATCATATTAGACATGACATCTCAAATATATCTAACACATGATTTTGATTATGTTTATGTTGTTGAAATTTACGATTAAATTATTTTGATTTTGCAACAACACATTGTTTTAACTTTAGGCAGTGTTAGAATAAAATTTTAAATTATATATGAAAGACGAATAATCTGAATTGAGGATAGTTGCTCTGTTGTTCATATTTGTTTCATGCATCTATATATTTTAATTTTAATTTATTTTGTATGTTTGAATGATAATCAGGTAAGTTGCTTGGTCGTATCTATTTTAGAACTTATGGATAAGTCGTGGATTTCGAAAGATAGGGATTTATTGAAGTACGAAATAGGGGTGGAAAATTTCTTGATCTTTGCGGAAGAAAATGTAGATGATTCTAGGAAAATTCCTTGTCCATGTGGACAGTGTGGTAATTTTAAAAAATTCTCTGTAAAAATAATCAGGGGTCATTTGTACGAGAATGGTTTTAGTTTAGGGTACACTGAATGGATTTGGCACGGGGGAAAATGTGTTGAAACTAGGTCTTCTGCTGGTAGTACATACCTTCCACCCCCTATGCCGGACAATTTTGCTGGCACACAAACAAAAACGTTTTTGAGGTAGCATATGGTATGGGTGATTATGATGAAGAGGCGCATGAGTTCAAGAGGTTTGTGGCTGACGCCGAACAACCTCTGTTTGAGGGTAGTGACTATACTAAGTTAGAATCGATGTTGAAATTGCACAACTGGAAATCGAGGTTTGGTATTAGCGATGACACCTTCATCGAGCTACTATCTTCTGTTGGCTCTTTCCTTCCTACTGGTCATGTTTTGCCGGTTAAAGAACCTATCTGATCTAGGACTAGACTATATAAAGTTCCATGCGTGTCCGAATGATTACATACTATATAGAGGTATATATAGTGAGTCTTCTAAGTGCCCCAAGTGTAATTTATCTTGATGAAAATTGGGGAATGATGGCAGAGTTAGAACTAATATTCCAGCCAAAGTTGTATGGTACTTCCCCATTATTACCAGATTTAAGCGATTGTTTAAATCTGCTTCTACTGCTAAAATGATGACTTGGCATTCGGACCACCGCATTCAAGATGGCCTGATGCGCCATCCAGCTGACTCTCCTTCTTGGAGGAATGTCGATCACAGGTGGCCTAGCTTCGGTAGTGAATCCAGAAATCTTCGCTTATCTTTGTCATCCGATGGTATAAATCCACATAATAATGGACTGACCAATAGGTATAGTTGCTGGCCAGTGGTATTAGTAACTTATAATCTTCATCCATGGCTATGCATGAAGAGGAAGTTTATGATGTTAACATTATTGGTTTCTAGTCCACATGAGCCAGGAAATAATATAGACGTATACCTACAACTAATGATCGATGACTTGAAAAAGCTTTGGGAAGAAGGGGAACCAGATGTCTTCGACGCGCATACTAAAACTTATTTCACTTTAAGAGCAATGCTGTTGTGGACAATAAATGACTTTCCCGTATATGGGACCCTCTCTGCATACATGCGCCGATTCCAGGAAGCAATCAATAAAGTTTCAAGTTTGGATGAGAGGGAAGCTTTGAGCATTTTCAGGACAAACCTGCACCCAGAGCAAAATGAAAGATATATAGTGGAGCTAATCAATAAGGAGCCGCAAAGTCTGGCAGCAGCTTATTCCATGGCTTCCAGATTCATTAAGGAAACATATGTGCTCCAGGCAATGAGGATGACCCGGAATGGGGGATCCAGGAGTAAAAATACTGATGACCGATCGAAAGGGGGTTACCATCAGGACAAGAAGTTCAAGCAAAGCAACCAAAGCCAAGAAAAATAAACTACTCCAGTTTTCCAGAGACTTGGTCCCAAGCAGGAGTCAAAAGCGATCCAGGACCCGCGAAGCAACCCCGGGAGCCAAAGCAAGAGCCGGACTAGACTCCTCTAAACATGACCCGGGAGGAAATCTTGAAAGAGGTAAAAGACAAGCCTTTCTATTATCCTCCGAAACCAATGCAAACTCCTCCGGAGAGCATGTAATAACCCCAATTTTTGGAAATTTTTGAAACCCTTATGAATAGTGTTTTTGCTGAATGAGAAAACTGTTCATGCCACGCTATGTAGGGGTTCTGTTATTGATCTTATGGGATATTATTAGTACTCTATGAAGTATATAAGTGTATGTAAAGATCGTCAGAATCCAATTCCGAACACTTTGGTTTTTCCCGGAAATCCACAAGATACGGAAAGAATTGAGTATAAGGTAACAGGATAAAAAGGATTTAAATTAAAGGATTATAAGAGAGGATCATAAAAGGAATACAATGTATTGAGAAAGGTTAAGGGAACCTAAGTAATAAGATCCCGGGTATGATCCTTCAAACGATAAACGAGAACGAAAGTTAAGCAAACCGTATAACAGATCAGCGGTCATTAGGCAAACGATTAGGAAGTAATCAAAGGGATTAATGGGAATGATGTCATCCAACCAATAAAAAGAAGACAAGGAAGGAAGGATGACATCATGTGGATGAGATAAGCATGACATGGGAAGAAGGAGGTGTGGTGGCTTTGTAACCACACAAATCCAAGGGCAAGAAGGTAACTTACTAAATCAAAAACAAAAAAAATCAACCAACCAACCAAGCAAATCATTTCATTTTCATCAAGGCAAAACACAAAAATTCTCTCTTCTTCTTCCTAAAGCTCTCGGGTTCATTTCTTAATTTTTGAAAGTCCAAGCTTCTCCACTTGTTATTTTCCAAGGTAATTATCCTAGCTTCTCCTAGTTAAGTTACATACTTCCTATAAGTTTAAGCTTCTAAATCCAAGCCAATCTTTTTCTATAATTCACCAAAGATTAGGGTGAATAGTGTTTTCAAACTTTTAACTTTGTGTTCTTGATTTCATTTGCAAGATCAAGGTTAGATAAGGATAGATCGAGGTTCTTTGAGGCTCCCTAGTAACTTTCCACTCTCCAAGGAAGGTATAATCTCTTAACCAAGCTTTGTTATTGAAAGTTAGGAGCATAAAATGAGTATTAGAGTTCATGAGAGGCTTGATGATTGTGTATGTAGAGATTAATGGGTTTTGGGTTGTTTTTGAAGTTGTAAATCTTGGTTGTTGATTTATGAACTTAAGTGTAGTTTAAATTCATGATAAAGAATAGTATAAAGGGTTAATGTGGATTTGTTGGGATTGTTATGATGTGATAAGGATGGGTGTTTGTTGTGTGTTGGATTTGAGGATGGTTTGTGTTGATTGTGGATAGTTTAAAAAATGGGAAATCGCGTAAACATAGCCGTCGTAACGTCCGATTTTCTTTGGACTGTTTTTGTGCATAGCATTAGGACCCGAGAACCCCCTGCTAAATTGTGACCACTGCCATGTTTAGATAGCTCATGTTACGAGCTTCGTTTTGATATGTAGTTCGTTCGATTCCGATTTACGGTTTAGGAGAAACGACCGTTTTAAGTAACGGCGTTTCGCGAACGAAACTTTTCCCCTCGCCTTACTTTGAAACATAGGTTAAAGACCAAACAGGGTTAATTAATGTATGAAACATTTATGGTAAGTGTGTTAGGCAGTTGGTAAGACACTCGCGAAGGAATCGCTTTAAAACTCGTAAAGGTTAAATTATTAAAAATGGTGGAGCCGAGGGTACCCGAGTGACTTAAGCAAATCAGTGAGCGCAAAACAAGCGTTAGAGTCTAAGTTAGTTAAAGTATAGATTTACAAGTGACTTTGGTTTAATTCCAACTTACTTGTTGTTTATAGGTTACCAGACTCGTCCCGAGCCATTCGTAACCCCAGTCGCTCAGGCAAGTTTTCTACCCGTTATACTGTTGTTGTGATGTAAATATATGTATATGCATTATCTTGTGATATTGCATGATTGTTATTAGCAAATTTTGCGATATATTGGAGCATGCTAATATGGTATATATGCATGTCTGTTTCGTAATCTGGTTATCTATCTGTTGATTTCAATGCTTATAGTTGCATTATACCTATGCTAGAAATAAGCAAGTAGTTGCGTATACCCTTAGTATAGGGGATAAAAGGTGAACATATTTCTAAACCGGGAGTCGATGTTCCCGAGTATATATATATATATATATATATTTATTTATATATATATATATGGATATAGTTTTTAAAACTATTAATCGAATAAGGTTTATTCGATAACTTTAACTTTATTTTATTATTGAATATTATTTCGAATATTATTCGAAGGCGTATGACTCCTTTACATTATTTATTGAATATTATTTGAATATTCATTTGAGGATGTATGACTCCTTTATTTTATTTAATGAATATTATTTATAATATTCATTCGAGGTATTATGACTCAGCTTATTTTATTTATTGAATATTATTTGAATATTCATTTGAGGAGCTATGACTCCGATTATTTGCTGAGATATATTCTTTATTTTATTAAAGAATAAGGTGTAGATAATCAAACTTATTTTTGATTATTCAAATAAAGATATTACTTTCATATAAGTATATCTTTGGTTATTTAATACTCGTTTCAAGTATAAGTTTTAAAACTTCTACTTCAATTATTTTTATAAAGATTATTTTTTTATGGGAATATTATTTAAATAATAATATTCAGACATTTTCTAAATATTCTGGGGACTGATTTACTTCATTAAATCAGTTTTACTCCAAACACTCTTTAAAGTGTTTTCGAGTCTTTAAAATGATTTTTAAAAGTCAGAGCGGATCCCAAAACTCATTTTTATATTTAAGATCTTCCTTTTAAAAAGGGGATTTAAATACTCGCTCAAAACCTGGGGGATCCGGCTCGGTGGTGTGTTTTATATTCGCAACAAGGTTGCTGTCTTGGTAAAAGAGTTTTTGATTACTTACCCAATATTCGGGAAGTAAAATTCTTGGAACAAGTTAATCCATTAACAGGCATCGCCTGGGAAATATCGGTGAGTTTTCCTTTCCAACTAGGTACGACTTCTTGGTGGAGCCGTATCAACAAGTTTCTACTTGGGGAAAGGGGGAAACGAGCTTTACGTTTCAGAGTCATGGATTTCATCTGAACTAGGAGTGGCGTAAGTGGTCGAGTAGAGCCGGCCCAGCCTTATTATATTGGCCCAAATGGCCTGGAAGTTCCGCTAAGGCGGTCCATTCCTTAGGAGTTCAGTGTTCGGTTGACAAGTAAATCCGACAGGTTCTCCTCTACATGTAGAAAATGGTGGGGTTGTACTACTACGACTGATCATCGTAAGTGGTCTTCCTGGCGCGGCAAACTCCCGTAATGAGTTCATCATCCAATTGGATATTTCTGCAACACTACCCAGAGCACTTCGATAGAAAGGCTACGGTTGGGCGATTGTTGAGTGTTGGCAGGGTCAAGTTTTCAAAATGATGTTTGCATCAAATGAAGTATCTCATAACTTCATTTTATTTTGATGATATTTTAAAGGTTGAATCTATTCAAGTATTATCTTGTAGTCTCATCTATGTGATGAACTTTTGAACTAATTATAACTTGAACGGTGGTAGTTCAAGTAGTATTTGGAAAGGATATAAGTATATTGGAGTATCTTGTAACTTCATCTTTTAAACTTATATCTACTTAATAATTGTCTTATAAATGACAAAGATTTTCAGAAAAACGTTGAGACAAGGTTAGATATATGAGATCACCTTGCAACGATATTTTTTATACAGTTATACACTGGGACTTTGTGCATATTGTGCATGGAAGAGGACTTCCAATATTTTGAAAAGTATATATGTATATATATATACTGAATATTTTGCGACTTCATCGCATTAAGATATCAACTTGGTTCATTTCTTTTGACCAAGACTTTCATGAGTACTATGAGAAGGCTCATATATTGTTAATCATTATACATATTATTTTGGTGGGCTTGCTGCTCACCCTTGCTTTCTTCTTTCATCACACAACATCAGATAGACAAGATGAACCGGACCAAGCTCCCGATTCGCAAGAGGTTAGGAGACGTTCCGCAGTTTTCTAGAAGCACTGATGCCGCCATAGCTGAGGTAGGAACTACCAATAGGCTAGGCTTTCAACTTTTGATGTATCAGATTATGTATATTTATGAATTGTAATAATGGCAAAGAAATGTAAATTTATTCAGAAACCTGTTTAAGGTGTATTGGCATATAATTGTGGAATAAAACGACTTGTGATTATTTTTGGATATTCATCTCTGAGGCTATAACTTGTGGTGTGTGTGTTTATTGTGGGGTCATAGTACAGAGTAGTTGATTATTTATTAAGATTGGGTGTTGTTAAGGGAAATGGAACTCGTGACAACCCGGATCCCCGACCCCGGATTTGGGGGTGTTACAGAGCAGGCCTTACAATAGGCAGTGTGATTATCATGAAACCCATGGCCACAAGACTGAGAACTGCTTATCACTTAAATACTTCATTGAGGACAAGTGAAGAAGGGAAACATGAACAAGTACTTAGCCCGGGACAACAACAGAGGGAAAGCGCAGAAGAGAGGAAAGAATGTAGTCAATGTGGTCCTAGGTGAATCCTACTCCCCACCCCGGAGCCCGGACTCTGGCGAAGAAGTGCTCTCAATCCAATCACTCCCAGACCTAGTGATATCTTTCAGCAACAAGGACTACGAGGGAGTCAACCCACATCACAATGCAGCTTTGGTTATCACTCTGGACATCTTTGATAATGAAGTAAGGAGAATGCTCATAGATAATGGTTCCTCAGTAAATATTCTCTTCAAGCACATAGTGGATCGAATGCAGTTAGGAAGCGTCCGCTCAAACGGGTGCCGGGAGGACCCACTCTATGGGTTCGGGCACAAATTAGTCCCGATCCAAGGAACTTTATATTTGCCAGTCATTTTTGGAACTGCTCCTAACCAGGTAACCCATGTAATCAAGTTTTATGTGATCAACGCTCCGTCATCATACAACAATGTCATTGGCAGATCAGCTCTAACAATGATGCCAGCAATAACTTCAATCTCCCATCTCAAAATAAGTTCCCAACCCCGACATGAGTCGGGGAGATAAAAGGAGATTATGGAGTTGCTGAAACATGCTACACCCGGGGGTTAGTCATGGAAAAAACCCATCAAGACAACAAAAGGAAGGCAACAGTTCTTCGCAAGCAACAAAGCATGAAGAAGCACCGACCCCAGACAAGGAAAGAAGCAATAAAGGAAGTACAACTCATTGAATCAGATACGGAGCAAGAAAGAAATGTAACAAGCCTGGAGGGACTGGCAAGCAACCAAGTCATGGTAGTCGACAAAGCAAATCAGCTTCCAGACCAAGCTAGTCCTACCATGCAAGCAACCAAAGAATCTGAACAAGCAAACTTCTATTTGAAGAAGAACTCTGAAGCCCGAATTCATCAGATTGTTTCAAACAAAGAACAAGCAAAAATTGAAGCTGCAGTAGAAACAGAAGAAGTCCAGGTAGATGAAAGAAATTCTAGAAAAAAGGTGAAAGTCGGGTCGGGACTCAAGGAGTCCTTCAAGGAAAGATTAGTGTCCCTACTCCGGGAGTACAGAGATGTTTTTGCCTGGAGTCCAAGAGACATGCCAGGACTGCATGAGTCCATAGCAATGCACAGCTTGGATGTCAACCCCAACTGAAAACCAGTCAAACAGAAGAGCAGAAATTTTGCCCCAGAGAGGAAAAAAGCCATTGATGAAGAAGTGGAAAAGCTACTCCAAGCAGGAACCATCAAAGAAATCAAATATTCGGAGTGGCTAGCTAATGTTGTTATGGTAAAGAAGTCCAATGGCAAATGGAGAATGTGTGTGGACTACACTGATCTGAATGATGCATGCCCGAAAGACCCGTCCCCTCTCCCAAATATTGATCAACTGATAGATGCCACCTCCGGACACATCATACTAAGTTTCATGGATGCCTTCTCCAGATACAACCAAATAAAGATAAACCCGAAGGACATTCCTAAGATAGCATTCATAACTCACATAGCAGTCTATGCTTATGTGATGCTACCCTTCGGACTCACAAGCGCAGGATCCACTTACCAAAGAGACATGAACAAGATATTCAAGTCCTAGATTGGGAAGAACTTGGAGTGCTATGTCAATGACATGATTTACAAATTAACAACCATACCAGGGCATGTGGAAGATCTGAAGGAATGCTTTGACAACCTAAGGAGCATGCAAGATCCTAGGATTCATGATCAGCAACAGAGGCATAGAAGCCAATCCGGAGAAAATAAAAGCAATCCAGGAGATGTAAGCTCCCAGAACCCAAAAAGATGTACAGAAGCTAGCAGGATCCCTAGCAGCACTCAGGAGATTTGTCTCAAAACTAGCAGAGAGGTGCCTACAATTCTTTGATCTACTCAAAGGAGAAACCAACAAGAAAGAGGTAAACTGGAGTCCGGAGTGCCAAAAGGCATTCGAGGAAATCAAATCTTACCTATCTCAGCCACCAGTCCTAACTAAACCTCAACCAGGAGAGCCTCTCTACTTGTACTTGTCAGCAGAAGCACAAGCCGTAGGAGCTGCCCTAATCAGGGAAGAAAACAGAAAACAACAACTAGTTTACTATATAAGCCAAGTACTCAAAGATGCAGAAATAAGATATCCAAGATTGGAGAAGTTTGCATTTGCCTTAGTCACAACTTCAAGAAAACTCAGGCACTACTTCCAAGGAAGAGAGATCAAAGTGGTGACAAATCAGCCCTTAAGAAAAATAATTCACAAGCCGGATGTCTCGGGAAGACTTGTCAATTGGGTAGTGGAATTGAGCCAGTTCAATTTGAGCTTCATTCCCAGGACTGCCATCAAAGCTCAAGCACTTGCAGATTTCATAATCGAATGCAACTTTCCAGAAGAAGAGCCAGAACCTATGGACATGGATTAGGAGCCAGAAAAGGATACAAGTCCGGGAGCCTGGACATTGAAAGTAGATGGTTCTTCAACAAGCGAGAGGTCAGGAGCCGGACTCATACTCAAGAGTCCTAAAGGATTCACAAATCAAACAACTATATGTTTCAGCTTCCCCGCAATAAATAACCAAGCAGAATATGAGGCGTTGATCGGATAACTAAAGCTATCCAGGACTCTAAGGGTCCAGGACTTAAAAATCTACAGCGACTCCCAGATAGTGGCGAAGCAAACAAATGGAGAATATATAGCAAAAGACCCTATCTTGGCTAAGTACCAAGCACTAGTTCAAAGTTACTTAGTCTCAATACCGAAATATCAAGTCCTTCAAATATGTAGAGAAGAAAATTAAGAAGCGGATATTATATCCAAATTAGTCTGGAACTCATCAGATCTGGACTGCTCAGTTTACTTCGAAGAACTCCACAAACCATCTATTAAATCTGAAGAGATCTTAGAGATCGAAAGCAACCACAACTGGATGACTCCCTTCATCAACTACTTGGAGAAAGGAGAGCTCCCAGAAGATAAAGGAAAAGCTCAAAGACTGAAAGCAAAAGCATCCAAGTTCTTCCTCGAAGAAGGAGTACTCTACCGCCGAACCTTCTCATCTCCTATCCTGAAATGTATTGGCCCAGAAGAAGCAAAGTACTGTTTATCAGAAGTGCATGAAGGAATATGCGGAGACCACATGCCTGCAAAGGCCCTAGCTCATAAGATTATAAGACAAGGCTACTACTGGCCGACTATTCATCAGGATGCAATAGAGTTCGTCAAGAAGTACAAGGAATGCCAGCTTTTCAGCAATGTGTCCCGGATCAGCCCAGTCCTACCATCTTCAGTCATGTCACCTATCCCCTTTGCCGTCTGGGGTATTGACATTATGGGACCCTTCCCCCGGGCCAAAGGAGATCTCAGATACTTGCTAGTCTCTATTGATTACATGACAAAATGGGTTGAGGCGAAAGCAATGAGGACAATCAATCAACAAGACTGCATAAGGTTTATGGACAATATTTTGATGAGGTTCGGAATACCACGAGTCCTAGTATCAGACAATGGGCCCCAATTCATTGGATCAGAGTTCGAGTCCTACCTCCAGGAGCACGGGATAAAGCACAAAAAATCATCAGTGGCATATCCCCAAGGAAATGGCCAAGTAGAAGTAACCAACAGAATCCTGCTCCGAGGTATCGAAAAATACTCAAAGAAAGCAAAAGCAAATGACTAGAAGAACTACCAAGTGTACTTTGGTCCTACAGGACAAGCCCCAGGACAAGCACCGGAGAAACTCCATTCAAGCTAGCTTATGGAACAGAAGCAATGCTTCCTATTGAAGTGGGCTCTCCTTCCCATAGAGCAATAAACTTTGCAGAAGAAGCAAATGAAGAAGGACTCAGAACAAACATGGAGCTAATTGAGGAGGTGCAGGACCAAGCTGTACAAAAGATGGAGAAGTACAAAGAGAAAACAAGAGAGCACTTAAGTAAGAAGTCAAGAGTCAAAAACTTCCAACTTGGAGACTTAGTCCTTCGAGACACTGAAGCATCAGATCCCACAAACACCGGGAAACTAATGCCCAAATGGGAAGGACCATACAAGATCAAAGAAGTCCTTAGGCCAGGAACCTACAAGCTCCTGAACATGGATGGCTCAGAAGTCCCAAATACTTGGCATGGACTAAGGCTAAGAAAATTCTACCAGTAGGAGAACAAACAAAGCAACCAAAAATCTTGTAGCCAATATGGCAAGCAACCAATTTGTTTCTCCTTATATTTTGTATGAATGATTAATGAAAAGCTTTTTTCCTTTATATACTTATCGAAGCTAACCACTACTCCAGACAATCTATTAGTCCGTACAAGTGCAACCATTTTACTTAGGATTAATTTTCTAAGTGAAAAAGCTAACCACTAGTCAGGATAAATCATTTAGTCAGGACTAGTGCAACCATTTCTACTTAGAATTAATTTTCTAACTAAAAAGCCATCACTAGTCCGGACAAGCTATTAAGTCAGGACTAGAGCAATCACGTTTACTTAGAATTAATTTTCTAACTAAAAAGCCAACACTAGTCCGGACAAGCTATTAAGTCAGGACTAGAGCAACCACTTTTACTTAGATTTAATTTTCTAACTAAAAAGCCAACACTAGTCCAGACAAGCTATTAAGTCAGGACTAGAGCAACCACTTTTACTTAGAATTAATTTTCTAACTAAAAAGCCAACACTAGTCCGGACAAGCTATTAAGTCAGGACTAGAGCAACCACTTTTACTTAAAATTAATTTTCTAACTAAAAAGCCATCAACCCAGACATTCACAGAACGCAAACATCAACTGGATAGCTTCACCCTGGAGTACATCCCTACGGAACCGAGTCCGGACTCCCTCTGAAGCAATGTGGGGAAGATATTATAGGTCCAAACCCCGAAGCATGATCAACTCTCCATTCCAGTACTTCAAAGAAGACTGCTGGATTACAGGCATGTACGAGCCTCCATACCCATACTCCGGAGCCCGGAACCGAAGCTTATATAGAGGAAACTGGCTGGACCGGACCAGATGAAAGATATGATAACATAGCTTAAATGTGGGCTGCACTTTAAACTGATTGCAAGTAGCAATAAACCAAGTCATCCATTTTATACCATTCGACGTAATCTGCATCGGAGAGATCTTGTAAACATACTTGCATAGGTGCTTCAAGAACAAGTGCCAATGCGGGTTCCATCCGACCAGAGATGCTCCAACCACACGGGAACAAACCCATCAGCCGACCTATGATAAATTCGCTCATCTGGATCCGGCCACCTCCACTCGACCCGGGGATCTAACTGAAAAGCAGCCCAGACCGAGGAATCCTGAGCCGCGTGATCTAAAGCAGCGTACTCATCCTTCATCTCGTAGTGCTCCTTAGCCACTATACTATCAGCAAATTTCCTATCAAATGATTCCCTATCGTAAGGACCCGGACCCGCGTTTTGCTGCCTAGCATACCCGAACCTGATGCTCCTATAATAGAAAATATCTTCTATCTCATCACTCTTGCTAATGAAGTACCCCAGATTCTCAACCCATAGACCCTCCGGACTGCAAGGTACCTTTCTGGAAGAAATCTTAGCAATGGAAAGCTTGGTTATAGCTTTAGAATCTGAAGTAGATGCCTTCTTCCCCATCTCAACCCGCTCATAATCACTGGGAGACTCCAAATCTGAACATGATGACCCCAGGTAGCAAGTTATATATGCCTTGGCATGGGCTTTAGTCCGGACCATAAACCTAAAACAAGTGATAAAGGTTAGTCTAAAAACCCTACAGTTTATTTATCTTGAAAACTACATGGTCCGGACTACCCCAGGGTCAATTTTATTACAAGTCAAAAGCGACCAGTCCGGAGACCCAAGCCCAAAATACAAAACGAAAATCCAAAACCTAACAAGCACTCCGGACTGCACACCTAACCTATTACCCCGAACCCAAAGGCCATAATAACACAAAACCAGCAAATTACAAATTCCAAAAAACAAAATCACTAGTCGGGACTAGTTAACCAAGTCCGGACCCAAACAAAAAACCCTAAACCCGAAAACACGGTTCACCAAAATCAAAACACCAAAATATGCCAAAAAACTAAATACACACAGTTATACACAAGAACATTCAACCAAAAAATGAACACAATAACACAAACACAAAGAAATAAACCACTAGAGCAGAAAACTCAAACAGTAAAGTAGAGAAGCAGAGAAGTAAAAAAGAGACTTACAAAGATACAAAATATGGAGTGATTGGGGATGACCAACAAGCAACTAAGAAGAAGACTCAGAGAAAACAGAAAAAGCGAAGAGAGAAAGTGAAGAAAGGTAAAAAATAAAAGAAGAAGGCAGTGCCTCCTTTTATAGAGGCAGTAAAAACCAAACAGCCACGCCCAGTGGCACAATCCTAGCCGCCCATCATAAGCGGTCATTATTGAAGAGTCATTATTACAGCATGTCTTTTGAAAAATACAACTGTAACAATTCAAATCATTGAGGGGAAATACCAAAAACTGTTTCAACTTCCAAGTCTGGACTACACCACTTAGCGTAATCCGGACTGGGGGGCAAGAAAAGCTCAACTCCTTCCAAAGACAACCACCTTAGTCCTGATTTTTCGAACCCGTCGCAATCCGGACTGCGGGACAAGAAAAGCTCAACTTCTTCCAAAGACTACCACCTTAGTCCTGATTTTCCGAACCCATCGCAATCCGGACTAGGGGGCAAGAAAAGCTCAACTCCTTCCAACGACAACCACCTTAGTCCTGATTTGCCGAACCCATCGCAATCCGGACTAGGGGGCAAGAAAAGCTCAACTCCTTCCAAAGACAACCACCTTAGTCCTGATTTTCCGAACCCATAGCAATCCGGACTGGGGGCAAGAAAAGCTCAACTCCTTCCAAAGACAACCACCTTAGTCCTGATTTTCCGAACTCATAGCAATTCTAGTTTAGGAATATTATTTCAAATATTCTTTTAAAATAGAATTATTCGAGGTTTATTATTTAATAATTATTATTTAATAATTATTATTTACTAAATGATTTAACATGATTTAAAAATCATAAAACCTATTTTAAAATATTATTTGAAATGCAGAAAATCATTCTAATATTTTTGGATCATCGAAGAATATTATCTCGACGTATTTTAAATATTATGACTATAGTTTCAAAAGAAACTTACCCTCATTTATTTATCTGTTGACAACGGTCAACTCACATTACCTTAGTACTTCCACTGAAAATTCTCAGAATTACATATATACACATATGAGATGTGAGTTGTGCCTATCAACAAGCAAAACGCTGGGGAACTTCAATACAGTTCGAGTTCTTGGGATATGATATGCTTCTTCAAAGGACAAGGAGGGGTGAACTCTAGTATTTTGTGTACTAGAGCGACTACTGGTGTGCCACATTTAAACATGTGAAGTATGTGGAAATTCTTGATGTATGTGCCACACATAATATGCCCGAATGCGGAAAGGGTGAAAACTGGATGTATGGGAGTCGCCCTTCTACATGTAGAGAATAATAAATATTTACCGTTACACGGTTGATCATCGTATCTTGGGAGATCCGATAAATGTCCTATTCCTCCAATTGAAATTAAGATGCAATATCGTAACCCAAGCCTAGGTGTTGGGTTTATCATTAAGGTGTATAACACCAAGAAAGTGATTCTTCTGAGTATATAATACTATTGAACGCATTTTTACGATATTTTGATATGTATAAAATATCTGATTTGATTTAAAGAGAAAAAGGTGTATACCGCCAAGTTTTTAAATTATCCTATTATACGATGAAGTATTATTTTAATAGTTATTTTCAAACTATTTTGTACATTATGGTTGAGCATTATTACTCACTCTTAATTTCTTTTAAATGTCACAAAATAGCAGATAACCACTATGTCGGTGTGGGACTTAGTCGCTTGCAGTCGTGGGGAGAAACCCTTGCAGGTTCGTCTCAGGTGGGCCAGAGTATTCAGATATATATAAGATATTTGTAGTAATTATTGTAACTTCATGTAGAGGTTATGCATAATTGTTTGAGATCCTGTAAAGTACATTTGAGTTTTAATAATAGATGATACTTGTTGTACATCGTTTCTAAGGCTATAACTTGTGAGTGTGTGAGATTAAGGGTCTGTGATATTTATTGAGTTAATACAGGTTATACATGATTGAAGTATTGCGTGATGACCCAGATTCATAACCCCAGATTTAGAGGCGTTACATATCATTATCCATTGAATCCACCAAAATAAGTTGTAGCCTTCATTCAATCCAATTAATTATTTATCCTTTACAGTCCATTCAGCTTCAGGACGTAGAACTTGAGTTCCAGTAATAGTTGGATGTTCCTTCATTAGTACATGTCTTCCATTCTTCATGACATTCATATATTCTGTATTTGAAGCCCGATTATACAAAAGCACATTTTTCTTTCATAGATTATACCGCGATTTATCAAACTGAGGAACCTTAATACTAATAACTTTTTGAGAACTCATATTTTTAAATCTAAGAAAATTTTGCAATATATCGTCTCAAAATCCAACTACCCTAGTTAGTCAACAATACCAAAATCCAATCAAGTCAAAACCAACAAACTCAAAATCAGATCTATACCATGAAAGCACTCATAGACTCAGTACAACCAAAATCAACATAAAACTTGTCAGTCTAACAGATCTAATATGTATATTGATTGACAAGCCCTAATACCAATTGCTAGGTCAAAAAGGTACATACATATGGGGGTGAATGTATATTCTTCATTTAAAACTATTAATGCAGCGAAAATTGAAACTCTAAAATGAAATAAACTAAACACAAGAGATTTCATGGAGTAATTCTTATATTAAGAAATTAAACCGCAAAGGGTTGCTTACACCTTTGAATAATTATTCAAAGTTATAAAAAGATAGATCCAATACTAATTATAAGCTATCAAAATAATGGCTTCTATCTATCACTCTAAAAACCTATAACTCCTATCAAGTGATTAACAATTCAATCAAAGAAGCTATAAATGATGAGTGTATCTAGATGTGTAAGTCTTTAATGATGAGTAAACAATTGGGCATGGCCTTTACTTGGCAAATCAAGCATTTTGTCTGCTGAGAATAATTTGCAAGAGCTTCGCACTTTTCAATATTGGAGAGTTCTTATTTCTAGTCTGCTTCTTTTTTATTATATAGACTAGTAGCTTAGAGAGAGGGAAAACATGTAGATGGCTTGATAGTAGCCAAGTAAATCCAATTACAGCTTGCACATGTCTCCTGTACCATTCCATGAGCTTGTGACACCTAGAGTGCCTTTTTGGCACTTAAAAATTTTAATTCTATGCAAGTTGTGCCTAGAGTAGACCAAGTGAGAGTTTAGTTGCTCCTAGAGGTTACCAAATGAGCCTTATTGCTTAGTTTTTAGTGCTACTTATACCAACAAGGAGAGATTCCAGTGGTACTTGCTCCAAGGGTGCTGTAGAAATGAATTTCCTTAAAATATTCTTCTAGATACGCCTATAGGGGACTATGGTGATTCTATTTGCACCTACTAGGTCCTTGGAGGTGATTTTCCTTAGTTTATAAGGATTATTTGCGCTTGCAAGGTGATGGGGGAAGCTCAGTAGCACCTAGAGTGATAGAAATGCATTTCTGAGATAGTTTTTGATCTCATTTCTTCCATGTTGCTCCTACAAGGTCAAGACCACTTCTAGTACTTAGTTTTTGAGCCATAGTTTAAGGTACTTGCTCCTACTATGTAATAGAGTATCCTCGGTGACTCCTACTACAAGGTAGTGATAACTTTGACTTAGTTTGTGTTAGAGCACTATAATCCTTAAACTGTCCCGTCTTCACATCTTCTCTTTGAGTCTTCGTATAAACCATATAACCTTCATATTCAGATACGAATCCACACTTAAAAATATTTCTATTGATAGTACTTATTTTCCTTTCACGAATCACTAACGCCTAGTGATATGGTCTGGTTCACAAGCGACTAATTCCGCTCTATGACCTTCGTATTATAATCTTTCCATAACCTTGTTAAGTCTTCTACAAGATATGATCAACTTCACATAGAATTCGTTAGGTCTTCACACTAATCCTAATAACTGCTTCAAATGATTTCAACCTTATTCTTCTGTTGCCTGAACATATTAATGAAGTTTATACGGACTTCTGTTGACGTCTTCTTCACTGCAGCTACCAAGATCATCATGTATATACCCCATAATCAATTTGTACTGATTCTAGTAGAACATAGATTATTTCCAAGTCCTTTGTTCTATGTTAAGTTATCCAAACCAGTATTGTTGAGTTAAACATTCAGCTTCAATCTTGCTCAATATATATTAATTGACTCGAATTTATTTTGACTAACGCGTTTAATTAAATACGAGTAGTTACACATTTTTCCTATACTATACATAATATCATTATAGGGCTTAGGGTTTTATTCATTTCATACAAACACAACCATCTCTATAATGCAAACTTATTCTCTCTCTGTCCGGTGATAGTTTTCTTGCTCCATTCAAGCTCGCTGAAGGTGTTGTACCCATAGCAGCACTGTCTTCTCAATTTATCCCGGGAGGCTGTAACACCCCAAATTCGGGGTCGGGGATTCAGGGTTGTCACGAGTTCCATTTCCCTTATCAATACTTAATCTTAACAGTCAACAAGCTACTGAGTACTGTGACCCCACAATATACACAGACACACACCACAAGTTATAGTCTCAGAGATGAATGCCAAAAATATCACAAGTCATTTTATTCCACAATTATAAACTGTTACACCTTAAAAAGGGTTTCTGAATAATTTACATATTCCTTGCCATTATTACAATTCATATTATACATAAGTCTGGTTCATCAATAGTTGAAAACCTAGCCTATTGGTAGCTCTTACCTCAGCTACGGCGGCATCAACTGCTTCCAGAAAACTGCGGAACGTTTTATAACCGCTTGCGAATTGGAAGCTTGGTCTTGTTCATCTTTTCTATCTGTTGTTGTGTGATGAAAGAAGAAAGCTAGGGTGAGCAACAAGCCCACCAAAATAATATGTATAATGATTAACAATATATGAGCATTCTCATAGTACTCATGAAAGTCTTGGTCAAGAAGAAATGAACCAAGCTGACATCTTAACGCGACCAAGTCGTAAAATATTCAGTATATATATATACATATATATATACTTTTCATAATATTTGAAATCCTCTGACATGTATAACATCCACAGAGTTCCAGTCTATAACTGTATAAAAATATCGTTGCAAGATGATCTCATATATCTAACCTTGTCTCAACGTTTTTCTGAAAGTCTTTGACATGCACAAGATAATCATTTACTAGATATAAGTTTAAAAGATGAAGTTACAAGATACTCCAATATACTTATATCTTTTCCGAATACTACTTGAACTACCACCGTTTAATGTATAAATAGTTCATCCCATAGATTAAGCTACAAGACAAAACTTGTATAGAATCAATCTTTAAAATATCATCAAAATAAAATGAAGTTACGAGATACTTCATTTGATGCAAACATCATTTTGAAAACTTGACCCTGCCAACACTCAACAATCGCCCAACCGTAGCCTTTCTATCGAAGTGCTCTGGGTAGTGTTGCAGAAATATCCAATTGGATGATGAACTCATTACGGGACTTTGCCGCGCCAGGAAGACCACTTACGATGATCAGTCGTAGTAGTGCAACCCTACCATTTTCTACATGTAGAGGAGAACCTGTCGGATTTACTTGTCAACCGAACACTGGACTCCTAAGGAATGTTCCGTCTTAGCGGAACTTCCAGGCCATTTGGGCCAATATAATAAGGCTGGGCCGGCGCCACTCGACCACTTACGCCACTCCTAGTTCAGATGAAATCCATGACTCTGAAATGTAAAGCTCGTCCCCCCTTTCCCCAAGTAGAAACTTGTTGATACGGCTCCACCAAGAAGTCATATCTAGTTGGAAAGGAAAACTCACCAATATTTCCCAGGCGATGCCTGTTAATAGATTAACTTGTTTCAAGAATTTTACTTCCCGAGTGTTGGGTAAGTAATCAAAAACTCTTTTATCAAAACAGCAACCTTGTTGCGAATATAAAATACACCACAGAGCCGGATCCCTCAGGTTTTGAGTGAGTATTTAAATCCCCTTCGAAAGGAGGATTTTAAATATAAAAATGAGCTTTGGGATCCGCCCTAACCTTTAAAATCATTTGGAAGACTCGAAAACATTTTTAAGAATGTTTGGAGTGATGCTGATTTAATAAAATAAATCAGTCCCAATATATTAGAAAATATCTGAATATTATTATTTAAATAATATTCCCATAAAGAATAATCTTTATAAAAATAATTGAAGTAGAAGTTTTAAAACTTATACTTGAAATGAATATTACATAACCAAAGATATACTTATACGAAAGTACTATCTTTATTTGAATAATCAAAAGTGAGTTTGATTATCGACACATTATTCTTTAATAAAATAAAGAATAATAATTAGTAAATAATCGGAGTCATAAGTCCTCGAATGAATATTCAAATAATAATATTCATTAAATAAAATAAACGGAGTCATATATCCTCGAATGAATATTCAAAATAATATTCATTAATAAAATAAACGGAGTCATAAGCCCTCGAATGAATATTCAAAATAATATTCATTAATAAAATAAAGTTATCGAATAAACCTTATTCGATTCATAGTTTTGAAAACTATATCTATATATATATAAAAATATATATATATAATATACTCGGGAACATCGGCTCCCGATTTTAGAAAATGTTCACCTTTGGGTCCCCTATACTCAGGATATACGCAACTACTGCTTATCTCTAGCATAGGTATTATCAACTGAATCAACAGATATGTATGAAGATTACGAAACATGCATGCATATATACCATATCACATGCTACAATATATCGCAAGAATTTGCTAATTAACCATCATGCATCTATCACAAGATAATGCATATACATATGTATACATCACAACAACAGTATAACGGGTAGAATACTTGCCTGAGCGACTGGGGGTGGTAAAAGTCCTGGGATGAGTCTGGTAACCTATAAACCACATATAAGTTGGAATTAAACCAAAGTCGCTTAAGAATCTATACTTTAACCAATTAGACTCTAACGCTCGCTTTGCGCTTAATGATTCTCTTAAGTCGCTCGAGTACCCTCAGCTCCACCATTTTTAATTAATTAACCATTAAGAGTTTTAAGGCGATTCTTTCGCGAGTGCCTTACCAACTGCGTAATACACTTTACATAAATGTTTCATACTCTAATTAGTCATTTAAGATCTTTAACCAATGTTTCAAAGTAAGGCGAGGGGTAATGGTTCGTTCGCGAAACGCCGTTACTTAAAACGGTCGTTTTGCCTAAACCGTACATCGGATTCAAACGAACCACATATCAAAACGAAGCTCGTAACATGAACTATCTAAACATGGCAATGGTCAAAACCTAACAGTGAGTTCAAGGGTTCTGATGTTAAGAACAAAAACAGTCTGCGGTAAATCGGGAATTACGACGGCTATGTTTACGCGATTACCCAAATTTATACCACTCCAAATCAACCACAAATCAACCATACACCCAAACTCCATCCATACCATACTACAACAGCCCTCACATCTTAATATTTCCAATTTATTCAACTTCCCAATCATGAACTAAAAGCTTACTTAAGTTCTTTAACTATAAACAAGATTTCAACATCCAAATCACTACAACTCCAACCCAAACTCTAAACATACAAGCATCAAGCTTCTCTTTTACCATAACAATCAAAACCATCCTAATATTCAAAGTAAGGTTAGGGTTTGGAGATGTTATACCTTCCTTGAAGTGATTAGAGTAGCTAGGGAGTCTTAAGAAGCCTTGAGATAGCTTAGGAATGCTTGGATCATAAAGGAAAAACAAAGAAAACCAAGTTAGAAATCTTGAAAACACTATTCATTATCTTCTTCATTGATTTATTGGAAGAGATTCATGAAGAATTGGAGGCTCAAACTTCTAGGATAGCCATAACTAATCATAAGGGACCTTGGATAATTACCTTGTGATTTAACAATGGTTGGATCTTGATTTTTGAAAATTTCTTCTCTTGAAATAAGAAAAAGCCGAGAGCTTTTCTTTGAAGAAAAGGGAAGAGCTTTTGTGTTTTTGTGATTTGTTTTGATTTGCCTTGATTGGTTGATTTTTGTTTTGTTTTAATCATTTTTAACCATGAAAAATTGTGTGGTTATAAATCAACCACACTTCCTTCCATTATGTCATGCTTTGGTCATCATGTGATGTCACCCTCCACACATGTCCTCTTCTTGTTGGTTTGATGACATCATCATCCCTAACCTCCTTGATTAACTCCTAATTGCTTGCCTAATGACCGCTGATCTGTTATACGGTTCGCTTAACTTTCGTTCTCGTTTATCGTTTGAGGGATCATACCCGGGATCTTATTACTTGGGTTCCCTTAACCTTTCTCAATACATTGCGTTCCTTTTATGATCCTCTCTTAAAATCCTTAAATTTAAATCCCTTTTATCCTGTTACCTTATACTCAATTCTTTCGGTATCTAGTGGATTTTCGGGAAAAATCAAAGTGTTCAAATTTGGATTCTGACGATTTTTACATACACTTATTTATCATATAGAGTACTAATACGATCTCAGAATAACAATAAAAGAACCCCTACATAGTGTGGCATGAAAAGTTTTCTTATTCAGCATAATCAGCAAAAAGCACTATTCATAAGGGTTTCAAAAATTCCAAAATTTGGGGTTATTACAGTCTCCCCTCCTTGAAAGGATTCCGTCCCGGAATCAGATAGAAAATGTATAGGGATACTTTCTTAGCATTGCACTTTCTAACTCTCAAGTAAATTTTCCCACATTGTGGTTCTTCCATCAAACTCTGAATAGTTTGATAACCCTTCTCATAAGCACTTGTCCCTTTTTCAGTCTCTAACCCTTCCTGGTTGCTCCATATAGGTTACGTCTGGTTGCATGTCTAGGCGCTCATATGCCCCTATATATCTGGCATCCGAATTACACTTCCTTAACATTGATACGTGAAACACGTTATGACTTGCTATATGTTCGGGGGTAGGGCTAGCTCATATGTTATCTTCCCAATACGTCCTAATATATCCAAGGGTCCAACAATTCGTGGACTTAAACTTTCCTTTCTTTCCAACCCTCATCAATTCCTTTTTAAGGGAATACTTTTAACAATACAAGGTTCCCTCCTTCATACTCTTTGTCCTTTCATTGTCAAATCAGCATACTTCTTATGTCCATCTTGGGCTACTCCCGGCCGTCCTCTGATTAGATCTATTATATTCTTGGTACTTTGGACCACTACTGGTCCGAGCATCTTGCGCTCTACAACTTCATCCTAACATAAGGGAGATCGACATTGTCTTCCCTCAAAGATCTCATAGTTTAAGGTACTTGCTCCTACTATGTAATAGAGTATCCTCGGTGACTCCTACTACAAGATAGTGATAACTTTGTCTTAGTTTGTGTAGAGCACTATAATCCTTAAATTGTCCTGTCTTCACATCTTCTCTTTGAGTCTTCGTATAAACCATATAACCTTCATATTCAGATACGAATCCACACTTAAAAATCTTTCTATTGATAGTACTTATTTTCCTTTCACGAATCACTAACGCCTAGTGATATGGTCTGGTTCACAGACGACTAATTCTGCTCTCTGACCTTCGTATTATAATCTTTCCATAACCTTGTTAAGTCTTCTACAAGATATGATCAACTTCACATAGAATTCTTTAGGTCTTCACACTAATCTTAATAACTGCTTCAAATGATTTCAACCTTATTCTTCCGTTGCCTGAACATATTAATGAACTTCATACGGACTTATGTTGACGTCTTCTTCACTGCAGCTACCAAGATCATCATGTATATACCCCATAATCAATCTGTACTGATTCTAGTAGAACATAGATTATTTCCAAGTCTATTGTTCTATGTTAAGTTATCCAAACTTGTATTGTTGAGTTAAACATTCAGCTTCAATCTTGCTCAACATATATTAATTGACTCGAATTTGTTTTGACTAACGCGTTTAATTAAATACGAGTAGTACACACTTTTCCTATACTATACATAATATCGTTATAGGGCTTAGGGTTTTATTCATTTGATACAAACACAACCGTCTCTATAACGCAAACTTATTCTCTCTCTGTCTGGTGATAGTTTTCTTGCTCCATTCAAGCTCGCTGAAGGTGTTGTACCCGTAGCAGCACTGTCTTCTCAATTTATCCCGGGAGGCTATCGTCTGACACACACAGTGAGAGACGAAATAGTTTTAAGTATATAGTTATACGACTGGACTCGAGAATCTATCCGTTCATATCCTTTCTTAGTTTTTTCTTTTATTTACCAATAATATATATATATATATACCCGTTATTCACACACACTTATTTCATATGTATTGACCGCAGATTGATCTATATAAGATATCATTTATGTTATCATATTCTTTAGGTAGAAAAAATCCTTTACATCTTAGAGTTTGATTAATGGATATCAGTGATCTTTTTTCTCTAACAACTGTTTCAGAATTCCCAACCAAACAAGCCCCCGGCAAGTACTGTGTATTTGAGCTTTATTCTTCTATTAATATTAGGAAAATATCAGGGTCTCAAATTGGTTCCCAAAAAAATTATAGAATATTACTTGTCAAATTTTTATTGGTTAAATGAAAATGGATCCCCTGCATTTACATCAAAACACCAATAAAATCATTTTATAGTGTCACATCAATAACAAATTTTTTATATCATTTTTTGTGTTCACGGCATTACTCTTGATATTATTATTGCCTTTCAAAAACAACCTAATTAACTATGCATCTGTTTAATTTAATAAAACTCACCCTTCGTCTGTCTTTGCTAATATATATATCCCCATGCCGCTTTTACAACATAGAAATTGTGGGTTAACTTACGAGTAATTCACTAATCCATTCAAGAGAAAGCTAATTTATCATTAATCATTATTGGTAGCAGTGTAAAGTTTATCCCGGATCTTGCATGATACAACTATATTGTAGTAAAAAGAAAGGGGAATCAATCGTCATACATAAGGCACTCATCGGTGTGAGGATTACCATGACAATAAGACTCAAGAGGATCTTCTTGTCTTTCCAACTTAGAACGTAAATGAGCTTTGGCTTGACTAACCTCTTCAACCTCATCCCATGCAACCTTACACTCGTCCGATCCATCGTGATCTCCCTCACAGGCTTCCTTTGCTTCCATCACTTTGCTCTCTATCATCTCCGTCAGCTTCTTTTCTCGCATCTGTGTCCCCTTGTACTTGCCTCCTGTTTCTCCTCCCATTGCTTTTACTGATCTCCACTTCATCGTAACATTCGCTCTCATCGTTCGACAAACTTCATTTCTCAGTGGATTTATGTTGAGTTTTAGACCTGATATTGAAAACATGATCGATGATATAATATGGGTCTATTATCTCTTCTATGTTTAACACTTTATTGCAGGCTTTTCTCTAGACGTTTAAACAAACAAGAGAGGCGATAAATTATATACGTAAAAAAACATATACTTGGAGGAGGCTTATAACCAATTGTTCGTCATTTACTAAGAAAGTTTGTTGTTTATTAGTAGTTGCTTGCATCATGATTCAAGCATACCAACAAACTTGTTTTTAGATAAGGTATGGTGGGTATTTTAAATTTTAAATAAAGTCTGCCCACCTTATCAACCGGTAATTTCATTAATTCAATGTGCGCATCTTAAAAAAAAAAGGGTTCTGGACCTACTTTTATGAAGTGGGAAGAATAGTTATTCCAGTTATTTACATTAATGAATATTTTGCTCTCTTACATTTCTTTTCAATGTACATGACTTTTTTCATCTTTAACTACTTGCCCATTTGAAAAATTTTAAAATAAATAACTTATAATTTAAAATACATAACTGACTTAAAAATGATAAGTAGATTAATCCTTATAAGTTATATAAGTGTTTTGATAAACTTACTTATAAGTTAGAATTATTTTTTCACTTAAATAAATAATTTTTAGATATAATTATCTTAATTCGTGAATTTTAAATTAAATTAATATTTAAAAATATATTTATTAAAACCAAAGTTAATAAAAAGGCGAAAAATCAAAATAAGTTAAGAAAAAATACGTTGTTATCAACATTCAACTCATGAGCTTATAAGTTGAAAATTTGACTTATAAGTTAGGTCGACAAATACTCATCGATAAGTACTTACGGGCTTATAAGTCAATAAGCTACTTATCTAAGGGTAGCTAAACATGCCTTATGTTCACTGTTGTTCATTCCATTATCTCCAACATATTACAGATGTGTTGCAACTTGCAAGTAGTTATTCACTTGTAAGCTTTAGTAGCTATAATAATTCAAAGTTTGCATGTAATAATCCCAATTTTTTGAAATTTTTGAAACCCTGATAAATAGTAACTTTTGCTGATTTTGCTGATTCAGTAAAATTATCAAAACACCCTATATAGGAGTTCTGTTATGAAAATTCTGAGATCGTATTAGTATTTCATAATGTAAATGAGTGTATGTAAATGTCGTCGAAATTCGAATTCGGACGCTTTGATTTTTTCCGAAAATCCACCAGATACCGAAGGGATTAAGTATAAGGTAACTAATCAAAAAGGAATTAAATTCAAGGATTATAACAGAGAAACACTAAAGGAATAAAATATATTCAGAAGGGCTTAGGAAAATCCAAATGATAAGATCCCGGATATGATCCCTCAAACGATCAACGAGAACGAGAGTTATGTAAACCGTAAAATAAATAAATGGTCAAGAAACAAGCATGTACAAGAAGCAATAGACTAATCAAAAGGATTAAAGCAAGATGACATCATCTCACCATAAGAATGAGATATGTGGCTACTTGGTGATGTAATCCAAGTGATGTAATCTCTTTTTAAAAGTTAAAGCAAGATAGTTGTAAAGAACCAAGCATTTCATTCTCATTTCCCAAACCAAGACAAGCAAAACGGAGAAGAAAGAAATGATTGTCTCTCGAGTTTCCCTTGGCCGATTCGCACGTTCTACCGGTCAAATCAAAACCCTCGAGAAGCTCTACGCATATAGGGTAACCAATCTCCTCACCTCATTGATTCTCATACTCGTTTTGCATGATTTACAGTTTAGGCTGAATAGTGTTTCAAGATCTAACTTTGTGTTTTCTTGATTTGTTTGTAAGATCCAGGCTTTGTATAGATAGTTAGAGGTTCCTTGAGGCTCTCTAGTGATTTTCCACTCTCAAAGCAAGGTATAAAGCTTTAAAACCCTTAGTACTAAGTTTTATTGTGTCAGATCTAAGATGGTTTGGATGGATGATTAGTAAATGGAATGTTTAAGCATGTTTAGAGCTTTAATTGTAAGTTATTTTGGTGATTAAGGAGATAGTATGCTACTTTTTGGATTTGATGTTCTTAAGCTTTTTTTTGAATTAGATAAGTAGTATATGTATGGATTTTGAGTTGTTGATGGATTGTGATTGGATTGATGTAGATTATCATAGTTAAAAATTGGGAATCATTAATGTATAGCCGTCATAATGGGCGTTTTTCTAGAGACTCTTTTTTTTCTGTAACTTCTGGACCATAAAACCCACTTCCATGAAATCACCATTGCCATTCTTAGATAGAATATGGTTTAAGCTTCATTTTGATATGTGGGTCGCTTTAATCGGATTTACGGTTTAGCAGAAACGACAATTTTAAGTAACGACATTTCGCGAACAAACCCCTACCCCTCGAGTAACTTTGAGACCATTTTTAAGGCCTCTAAAAGACTTATCGAAATACGAAACATTTATATAAGGTTTAGTAAGAAGTTGGTAAAGTCCCTGCAAAGGATTCGCCTTTAAATATTTAACGGTCAATTTTATAAAAATGGTGGAGCCGAGAGTGCTCGAGCGACTAATGTAAATCCTTAAGCGTAGAAGCGAGCGTTATGGTATGCATGAGTAATTTCGGCTTATGTTGTTGTTCATAGGTTACTGGATCCACTCTAAGTTTAAGTCTACCCCGAAACATTCAGGCAAGTTTTCTACTCGTATTAGTGTAACACCCCCAGATCCGGGGTCGGGGATCCGGGTTGTCACGGTCTTTCTTTCCACAATATCACTTCACTTAATTAATAATAAATAACCTCATGCTGTGACCCCACACTAACACACACCACAACTCGTTATAGTCTCAGAGATGAAATTGAAATAAGTACAAGTCTTTGAATCCACCATTTAAAAGTTATTACAACCCAAAATGATTACTTGATAAATTTACGGTTAATTGCCATTATCTGCCACAAGTTATAATTATACATAATTGATTCTCAAAAATAGAATGCCTGATCTACCAATAGATCTACCTCTGCAGCTATAGCAGCCACAACATCATCGGGAAGACGCAGGACGCTTCCCACGCGCTTGCGCTGGGTCTGCTGGAGTCTGGCCATCTCTCCTAACTGTTGTTGTGTGATGAAGAAATAAAGCAAGAGTGAGCCTTACCGCTCGCAAGATAATATGTAGTGATAACAATAATACAAGTATCTAAATGGATACTTACTAGAAATCTACTTGAACTACTATTGTTCAAAGTATAATAAGATTCACGAGGTCATCCCATAGATGAGACAACAAATAAAACTTGAAAATATTTGATCTTTGAAATATTTTGAAAAGAGATGAAGTTACGAGATACTTCATTCAATGGATACACCAGTAAAAATGTTTGACCCTGTCAATGCTTCGGCAACCACCCATTAGTAGCCTTTCAATCGAAATGCTACGGGTAGTGTTGCAGAATTATCCAAATGGATGATGAACTCATTACGGGAGTTTGCCGCGCCAGGAAGACCACTTACGATGATCAGTCGTAGTAGTACAACCCCACCATTTTCTACATGTAGAGGAGAACCTGTCGGATTTACTTGTCAACCGAACACTGAACTCCTAAGGAATGGACCGCCTTAGCGGAACTTCCAGGCCATTTGGGCCAATATAATAAGGCTGGGCCGGCGCTACTCGACCACTTACGCCACTCCTAGTTCAGATGAAATCCATGACTCTGAAACGTAAAGCTCGTTCCCCCTTTCCCCAAGTAGAAACTTGTTGATACGGCTTCACCAAGAAGTCGTATCTAGTTGGAAAGGAAAACTCACCGATATTTCCCAGGCGATGCCTGTTAATGGATTAACTTGTTCCAAGAATTTTACTTCCCGAATATTGGGTAAGTAATCAAAAACTCTTTTACCAAGACAGCAACCTTGTTGCGAATATAAAATACACCACAGAGCCGGATTCCCCAGGTTTTGAGCGAGTATTTAAATCCCCTTAAAAAGAAAGATCTTAAATATAAAAATGAGTTTTGGGATCCGCTCTAACTTTTAAAAATCCTTTTGAAGACTCGAAAACACTTTAAAGAGTGTTTGGAGTAAAACTGATTTAATGAAGTAAATCAGTCCCCAGTACATTTAGAAAATGTCTGAATATTATTATTTAAATAATATTCCCACAAAGAATTATCTTTATAAAAATAATTGAAGTAGAAGTATTAAAACTTATACTTGAAACGAGTATTAAATAATCAAAGATATACTTATATGAAAGTATTATCTTTATTTGAATAATCGAAAATAAGTTTGATTATTGACACCTTATTCTTTAATAAAATAAAGAATATACCTCAGCAATTAATCGGAGTCATAGATACTCAAATGAATATTCAAATAATATTCATTAAATAATATAAACTGAGTCATAAGCCTTCGAATGAATATTCAAATAATATTCAATAAATAATATAAAAGAGTCATAAGCCCTCGAATGAATATTCAAATAATATTCAGATAAATAAATAAAAGGAGTCATACGCCTTCGAATAATATTCGAAATAATATTCAATAATAAAATAAAGGAGTCATAAGTCCTCGGATGAATATTCGAAATAATATTCAATATAAAATAAAGTTAAAGTTATCGAATAAACCTTATTCGATTAATAGTTTGGAAAACTATAACCATATATATATATAAATATATATATATATATATCCATATCCATATATACAAAATCTACTCGGGATCCTCGACTCCCGGTTTTAGAAAATATTTTCACCTTTGGGTCCCTATACTAAGGGTATATGCAAGTTACCGCTATCCTCTAGCATAGGTATTATCAACTGAACCAACAGATATATATATATATATATGGAAAGAATGCGAAACAGGCATGCATATATATATACCATAGCAGCATGCTTCAATATATTGCATCATTTGCTAATTAACCAACATGCATCTATCGCAAGATAATGCAAATACATATATTCATCACAACAACAGTTATAACGGGTAGAAAACTTGCCTGAGCGACTTGGGGGTGAGAAAGGCTCGGGACGAGTCTGATAACCTATAAACAACAAGTAAGTTGGAATTAAACCAAAGTCACTTGTAAATCTATACTTTAACTAACTTAGACTCTAACGCTTGTTTTGCGCTCACTGATTTGCTTAAGTCACTCGGGTACCCTCGGCTCCACCATTTTTAATAATTTAACCTTTACGAGTTTTAAAGCGATTCCTTCGCGAGTGTCTTACCAACTTCCTAACACACTTACCATAAATGTTTCATACATTAATTAACCCTTTTTGGTCTTTAACCTATGTTTCAAAGTAAGGCGAGGGAAAAAGTTTCGTTCGCGAAATGCCGTTACTTGAAACGGTCGTTTCTCCTAAACCGTGCATCGGAATCGAACGAACTACATATCAAAACGAAGCTCGTAACATGAGCTATCTAAAAATGGCAGTGGTCATAATCTAGCAGGGGGTTCTCGGGTCCTAATGCTATGCACAAAAACAGTCCAAAGAAAATCGGACGTTACGACGGCTATGTTTACGCGATTTCCCAATTTTAACCATTCAAAACCAACCACAAACCAACCTCAAATCCAACATACAACCAACATCCATCCTCATCACATCATAACAACCCCAACCAATTCAATTTAATCATTTATACTTATGCCTAAGCTTAATTTAACCATACTTAAGTTCTTTTAATCAAAACCACAACATTTACCATTCCATTTTACTACCATTCCAAATCCCAAACTCTAAATCACAACAACAAGCTACAATATCATCCTACTAATCAAAATCATCTTATAATATATAGGGATCTAGGGTTTGGAGATGGTATACCTTCCTTGAAGTGGTGGGATGAGCTAGGAAGCCTTAAGAAGCTTTGAGAAGTCTTAGGAAGGCTTGGATCTTCAAGAAAAACAATAAAACTTCAAGTTAAAAAACTTGAAAACACTATTCATAGTCTTCTTCTTTGATTAAATGAAGAAGATTGAGAAGGAATTGATGGCTTAAACTCATGGTATAGCCCTAACTAAGCATGAAGATGATTAGGGAATTTACTCACCAATTTAGGAAGCTTGGATCTTGAATTTTTGAAAATTCTTGCCTTATGAATAGTAAAAAGCCGAGAGCTTCAAGAACAAAGCCTTGGTTGCTTTTTGATTTTTGATGAAATGATTTTTGCTTGGCTTGGTTGCTTGGTTTTTGTTCTTGCTTTAGTCAATTACCTTTTTGCCCTTGAATTTGTGTGGTTACAAAGCCACCACACCTCCTTCCTTCCCATGTCATGCCTATGTCATCCTCATGATGTCATCCTCCCTTCCTTGTCCTCTTTCTATTGGTTGGATGACATCATTCCCACTAATCCCTTTGATTAACTTCCTAATCGTTTGCCTAATGACCGCTGATCTGTTATACGGTTCGCTTAACTTTCGTTCTCGTTTATCGTTTGAAGGATCATACCCGGGATCTTATTACTTAGGTTCCCTTAACCTTTCTCAATACATTATATTCCTTTTTATGATCCTCTATTATAATCCTTTAATTTAAATCCTTTTTATCCTGTTACCTTATACTCAATTCTCTCCGTATCTTGTGGATTTCCGGGAAAAACCAAAGTGTTCGGAATTGGATTCTGACGATCTTTACATACACTTATATACTTCATAGAGTACTAATAATATCCCAGAATATCCATAACAGAACCCCTACATAGTGTGGCGTGAAAAGTTTTCTCATTCAGCTAAAACACTATTCACAAGGGTTACAAAAAGTTGAAAATTTTGGGGTTATTACAGTCTCCCCTCCTTAAAAGGATTCCGTCCCGGAATCAAACAGAAAACAAATGGGGGTACTTTTCTAGCATTGTGCTCTCTAGTTCCCAAGTTGATTCTTCCACATTATGATTCTGCCATAGTACTCTGACTAGCTTGATCACTTTGTTCCGAAGCACCTGCTCCTTCTTATCCATAATCCTTACTGGCTTCTCCACGTAAGTTAGATCTGGCGGCATATCCACCTGCTCGTACTCCACTATGTGCCTGGCATCCCGATGATACCTCCTTAGCATTGACACATGGAACACATTATGAACTTGTTGCAAATTAGGGGGTAGGGCTAGCTCGTAAGCTAACTTTCCAATCCGTCTTAATATCTCAAAAGGTCCAATGTATCTTGGGCTTAGTTTTCCTTTCTTTCCGAACCTCATTAATCCCTTCCAAGGGGATACTTTCAACAGTACTAAGTCCCCTACTTCATATTCCTTGTCCTTTCGGGCTAGGTCTGCATATTTCTTTTGTCTGTCTTGGGCTGCTACAAGTCGCCCTCTAATAAGATCCACTATATCTTTGGTCCTTTGGACCACTTCGGGTCCGAGCATCTTCCGCTCCCCTACTTCATCCCAGTATAAGGGAGATCGACACCTTCTTCCGTACAGGGCCTCATAAGGCGGCATTCCGATGCTAGCATGAAAGCTATTGTTATAAGAAAACTCGATCAACGGCAAGTGATCATCCCAACTTCCTTTAAGGTCTATTGCACAGACTCTCAACATATCCTCTAATGTCTGGATGGTCCTTTCACTCTGTCCATCCGTTTGGGGATGGTACGCGGTACTCATATTTAACTTGGTCCCCGCACATTCCTGAAAGCTCCTCCAAAATCTGGAGTTGAACCTGGGGTCTCGGTCTGAGACAATGGACGCTGGGACTCCATGTCGCGTCACTATTTCCTTAAGGTAAATGTCCACCAGTCTATCGACTGTGTATCTCTCATTGATAGGAATGAAATGAGCTGACTTTGTCAGTCGGTCTATAATTACCCAAATGGCGTCGTGATTGGCTTTCGTCCTTGGCAAGCCTACAACAAAATCCATCGCTATCTGTTCCCATTTCCATTCGGGAATCTCCAGGGGTCGCAAAAGTCCACTGGGTCTCTGGTGCTCTGCCTTTACTCTTTGGCAAGTCAAACACTTGTTTACCCATTCTGCTACGTCCCTCTTCATGTTGGGCCACCAGTAATATTCCTTCAAATCCCTATACATCTTGGTACTTCCCGGGTGAATGGAATACCTTGAACTATGGCTTTCATCCAAAATCTCATTTTTAAGTTCTTGAACATTCGGAACCCAAATTCGGTAGGAGTACCTCATTATCCCTTTATCATCTTTCTCAGTATGGATCTCCTCTCCAGTCATTGACTTTCTGCCTTCATTCATTATCTTCTCCTGGCACAATCTGATCTTTTCCAATAACTCTGGCTGCATTGAGATCTCAAAAAGCTTTTCAGTTCCGGTTCCGGTTACTTTTACTTCTATTTCCATTTTTTCAAAATCCCTTATCAATTCTTCCGAAGTCGTTATCATTCTGAGTCTTTCCTTTCTACTAAGGGCATCAGCCACCATATTGGCTTTCCCTGGATGATAGAGAATCTCACAATCATAGTCCTTGATTAGTTCTAACCATCTCCTCTGGCGCATGTTGAGCTCTTTCTGCGTAAATATGTACTTGAGGCTCTTATGGTCTGTGAAAATCTCGCACTTCTCTCCATACAAGTAGTGCCTCCAAATTTTTAAAGCAAATACTATTGCCGCGAGCTCAAGGTCATGAGTGGGATATCTAACCTCGTATTCCTTCAGTTGTCTCGACGCATACGCAATAACTTTACCGTGCTGCATAAGCACACATCCTAATCCTTTGTGCGACGCGTCACTATATATCACAAAATCTCCTTTTCCGTCCGGCAATGCCAATACCGGAGCCGTTATCAACCTTTTCTTTAATTCCTGAAAACTGTTCTCGCATTTCTCCGTCCATTCAAACTTCTCTGTCTTACGAGTAAGTCGTGCCAAAGGGGCTGCGATCTTCGCAAAGTCCTGTACAAATCTACGATAGTAGCCGGCCAATCCTATGAAACTCCTTACCTCTGTGGGTGTGGTTGGCCTTTCCCAATTTGAGACCGCCTCTATCTTGGAGGGGTCGACCAATACTCCTTCTTTATTGATCACATGTCCTAAAAACTGTACTTCATTCCTCCAGAATTCACACTTCGAGAATTTGGCATATAACTGTTCCTCTCTGAGTATTCCTAGAGCTATCCTCAAATGCTCTGCATGTTCTGCCTCAGTCCTTGAGTAGATCAAAATATCATCGATAAAAACTATCACACACTTGTCCAAGTACTTCTTAAATACTCTATTCATTAAATCCATGAAAGCCGCTGGGGCGTTGGTTAATCCAAAGGACATTACCAAGAACTCATAATGCCCATACCTGGTACGGAACGCTGTCTTGGAAATATCTTCGGGTTTAATCTTTAGTTGGTGATATCCAGTTCTCAGGTCGATCTTGGAAAAATAAACAGCATCCTTTAGTTGGTCGAACAGATCGTCTATTCTAGGTAATGGGTACCTGTTCTTTATGGTTAGCTTGTTCAACTCTCTATAGTCGATGCACAACCTCATGCTCCCATCTTTCTTCTTAACAAATAAAACTGGTGCTCCCCACGGAGACACACTGGGTCTTATCATACCCTTATCCAAGAGTTCCTGCAATTGGATAGCTAATTCCTTCATTTCTAACGGGGCTAACCGGTAAGGTGCTTTTGAAACTGGCGCCGTCCCTGGGGCCAACTCAATAGCAAATTCAATCACTCTATCGGGTGGTAATCCCGGAAGGTCTTGTGGGAATACATCTTCAAATTCGTTGACTACTGGAATATCTTGTAAGTTGGGCACCTCCTTCTGCGTGTCCACCACATAGGCTAGGTAAGCCTCACTTCCTTTTCGTAGCATCCTTTTGGCCTGGGCCATAGTCAAAAATTTCTGCGTCTGCCTCTTTCCTCTAAATATAACTTCTTTCTTCCCTGGGACATTTAACTTAACTTTCTTCCCTTTACAGTCTATCTGAGCATCGTTGCTAGATAGCCAGTCCATTCCCAAAATTACATCAAACTCCCCTAATTTAAAGGAATCAGATCAACACCGAAAGATTGCTCCCCTATGCCTATCTCACAGGCGGGGTGAATCTGGTTAACAGGAATAATTTCTTGATTGGCTATTTCTACTTGTAAGGGTTCTATCAAGGGTTCAGCCTTAAGTCTTAACTTACGCGCAAGGTCCTTTGATATAAAAGATTTAGTTGCTCCCGAATCAAATAAAACATTTGCACTGACTGAATTTAGAGAAAGGGTACCTGCTATCACATCTGAATCTTTCATAGCATCCTGGACTGTCATGTTGAAAGTCCTCGCAGTAGGTGGCTTATTAGAAGCAGCCCTGCTTGCTCCCGAAGCTGCTGGTTTGTTCATTGGGCATTCCCTCTTCCAATGACCTGGGCGTCCGCACTGATGACAAGTGGTGGTTGGAATGACGGCAGGGGCTGACGAAGGGCATTTGTGAGAATAGTGGCCCACTTGCCCACACTTAAAGCAGGTTACTGGATTTCCCTTACATTCCCCAGAATGCATTCTTCCACAAGTGTTACAGGTTGGCAATGGGGGTCGAGACTGGTTGGAATAAGACATTCTTGACTTCTGGCCGCTCTGGCTCACATTCATGCTCATTGGCCGCTTAAACCCAGTGTTCTTTCCCGGTAGGGACACTGCTCCTCGATTAAATCTAGTTAGGAAGCTCCTTCCTGCTGAACCCCCACCCATGCTCATACTTTTCCTCTTTATTCCCTTCTTCTCTCTTTCCTTCTGCATCTGTTCACTTCCGGCTTCTACAATCTTTGCCTTTTGCACCAGAGTGGCATAGTCCGTAAGCTCAAGGATTGCCACCCTATTCTGAATCCATGGTTTCAGTCCCTGCTGAAACCTCCTAGCTTTCTTTTCCTTGGTGCTCACAAACTCCGGCACAAACCTTGATAACTCAGTAAATTTCACTTCGTACTCTGCTACAGACAAGTTATTCTGCTTTAGCTCCAAGAACTTGAGCTCCATCTGGTTTTCCATAAACCTCGGGAAATACTTTCCCAGAAACAACTGACTAAATCTCTCCCAGGTTATAATAGCATCTGTCTCCATGTTTTTCTTGGCCTCCCACCAGTAGTTAGCTTCTCCTTTCAGAAGGTAGGTAGCAAATACAGTCTTCTGTGCCTCCTCGGTACTCAAAATCTCAAAAGATTTCTCCATTTCCTTTAACCATGCCCTTGCCTCAACTGGGTCGGCTGATCCGTGGAACTCAGGGGGCTTAAGGGACTTAAAAGCCCTGAAAGAGTTTGCCACTGCATTGTTACTTCCTTGAGGGGGTGGGTTGGGTTGACGTTCCAAATTCTGCCTTAGGAGTTGCATGAACTGGCTCATGGGATCCATGCCTGGGTTTGGTACTGGTTGCTCAACCTCGGTTTCTCCTTCTTCAGCCTCTATCTCAAATCCCTCAACATCATATGTTTCCTCTTCCTCTTCATACAGGGAGTCATCCTGTTCCACATAATCCTCATCTTCCTCTTCACTGTGTTCTTGGTTTCTATTGTCCTGATTATGGCTTCCCTGGTCCTCAGATCCAGGGTTCGCCCTAGTTCCAATCTTTCTTGGCGGCATGATTCTGATAATAATAAAAACAATTATTGGGAAAATTCAACGTTAGGTCACAATCATATACAACATTGTGCCTTGCACAGCTCTTATAATGGGGAGAAAGTATATCGCAATTCTATTATTTTAAGAAAGTTCTAATACGAAGTGCAGTAATAATAATGATAAAAACAGTGATCCCGTCACTATGGAACTGAACCGAAAGGAAACAAATATATACATAATGCGAGAAATACATAGTTTGATCTGGTCAAAAGTACAACAGTGCTACAGTCATCTGTCCCAAAAGTGATACACAAGAGTCTATCTGTCTAGTCAGAAAAAGGGATGCTATATACAAGTCAACTATCCCGGAAAATTGGCTCTTACTAAGGCCTCGGCTAACTAGACAACTAGACTATTCCATCATCAATCCTGAATCACACATCGGAGCGGGTCAGCTCCCAAACCCTTTCCATCGCACGACGGAAGATATAGTCGGCCTGCCGCCTGGAGATCCTACCATGCCTGTCCCCCTGGAGCGATTTGAGCCTCGCTCAGGATGTGAGCTCTATCCCCGTAAGCTCCCTCCTCAAGGATCGGGGTATAGAAGCCCTAGTCTCATAAGCTCGGGTACGCCTACCCGCCCTCTCTGCATCCAACTCCCTCCTGGCCTCATCTAGTCGGCCCTCGGCAACAGCCACTCGGGTCCTCAATACATCCTGAACATATCCATGAGCTAACGAAGACTGCCTGTGGGCAGGGTCAAGAGGTGGTGAATCCGGAGCCGCTGAGGGTGCCTCCTCGGTCTGCCTAGGCTCGGAAGTATGGGTCTCTGAGCTGTCATCATCAGGAATCCAAGATAGTGGTGGAGGGGTAGGGGCTCTGACCACCGGAAGTGTGGGTAATGGGATACCAGCATACACTACCATAGGTCCAACACGCTCCTCAGCTACTGGGACCTCATCCGGGTCCTCCTCATCTGGAATAGCAATAACCTCTGTCTCTGACTCCTCTGAGGGGTCCTCCTCATCTGAAATAGCAATGACCTCCGTCTCAGGCTCCTCTGAGGGGTCCTCCTCATCCTCCTCCATCTCAGGCTCCTCCTGATCCTCAACATCTAGCAATGCCTCATCATGCTCACGCTCGAACATCTCAGGGTCCTCTATCTCAGGCGCCTACACATTAAACGAGCTAAGTTACTATCATGATACTTATAAGGGTTCCCGTAAGGGTTTTAACTGTCAGCACTACTTTAAGTAGTCCGACCATGAACTTGGTAAGAGTTCTTATTATCTTTGTGAGTTTGTTATTATATCGACGCATCATCTCTGAGGTTTATAACGCTTAGCTCTGATACCATTTCTGTAGCACCCCCAGATCCAGGGTCGGGGATCCGGGTTGTCACGGTCTTTCTTTCCACAATATCACTTCACTTAATTAATAATAGATAACCTCATGCTGTGACCCCACACTAACACACACCACAACTCGTTATAGTCTCAGAGATGAAATTGAAATAAGTACAAGTCTTTGAATCCACCATTTAAAAGTTATTACAACCCAAAATGATTACTTGATAAATTTACGGTTAATTGCCATTATCTGCCACAAGTTATAATTATACATAATTGATTCTCAAAAATAGAATGCCTGATCTACCAATAGATCTACCTCTGCAGCTATAGCAGCCACAACATCATCGGGAAGACGCGGGACGCTTCCCACGCGCTTGCGCTGGGTTTGCTGGAGTCTGGCCATCTCTCCTAACTGTTGTTGTGTGATGAAGAAATAAAGCAAGAGTGACCCTTACAGCTCGCAAGATAATATGTAGTGATAACAATAATACAAGTATCTAAATGGATACTTACTAGAATTCTTTATCATGAGTAAGGTAATTACTTACTGGATATAAGTTTTAAAAGAAGATGAAGTTACCAATTACTTCACTATACTTATACCATTTTTTTTAGAAATCTACTTGAACTACTACTGTTCAAAGTATAATAAGATTCACGAGGTCATCCCATAGATGAGACCACAAATAAAACTTGAAAATATTTGATCTTTGAAATATTTTGAAAAGAGATGAAGTTACGAGATACTTCATTCAATGGATACACCAGTAAAAATGTTTGACCCTGTCAATGCTTCGGCAACCACCCATTAGTAGCCTTTCAATCGAAATGCTACGGGTAGTGTTGCAGAATTATCCAAATGGATGATGAACTCATTACGGGAGTTTGCCGCGCCAGGAAGACCACTTACGATGATCAGTCGTAGTAGTACAACCCCACCATTTTCTACATGTAGAGGAGAACCTGTCAGATTTACTTGTCAACCGAACACTGAACTCCTAAGGAATGGACCGCCTTAGCGGAACTTCCAGGCCATTTGGGCCAATATAATAAGGCTGGGCCGGCGCTACTCGACCACTTACGCCACTCCTAGTTCAGATGAAATCCATGACTCTGAAACGTAAAGCTCGTTCCCCCTTTCCCCAAGTAGAAACTTGTTGATACGGCTTCACCAAGAAGTCGTATCTAGTTGGAAAGGAAAACTCACCGATATTTCCCAGGCGATGCCTGTTAATGGATTAACTTGTTCCAAGAATTTTACTTCCCGAATATTGGGTAAGTAATCAAAAACTCTTTTACCAAGACAGCAACCTTGTTGCGAATATAAAATACACCACAGAGCCGGATTCCCCAGGTTTTGAGCGAGTATTTAAATCCCCTTAAAAAGAAAGATCTTAAATATAAAAATGAGTTTTGGGATCCGCTCTAACTTTTAAAAATCCTTTTGAAGACTCGAAAACACTTTAAAGAGTGTTTGGAGTAAAACTGATTTAATGAAGTAAATCAGTCCCCAGTACATTTAGAAAATGTCTGAATATTATTATTTAAATAATATTCCCACAAAGAATTATCTTTATAAAAATAATTGAAGTAGAAGTATTAAAACTTATACTTGAAACGAGTATTAAATAATTAAAGATATACTTATATGAAAGTATTATCTTTATTTGAATAATCGAAAATAAGTTTGATTATTGACACCTTATTCTTTAATAAAATAAAGAATATACCTCAGCAATTAATCGGAGTCATAGATACTCAAATGAATATTCAAATAATATTCATTAAATAATATAAACTGAGTCATAAGCCTTCGAATGAATATTCAAATAATATTCAATAAATAATATAAAAGAGTCATAAGCCCTCGAATGAATATTCAAATAATATTCAGATAAATAAATAAAAGGAGTCATACGCCTTCGAATAATATTCGAAATAATATTCAATAATAAAATAAAGGAGTCATAAGTCCTCGGATGAATATTCGAAATAATATTCAATATAAAATAAAGTTAAAGTTATCGAATAAACCTTATTCGATTAATAATTTGGAAAACTATAACCATATATATATATATATAAATATATATATATATATATATATCCATATCCATATATACAAAATCTACTCGGGATCCTCGACTCCCGGTTTTAGAAAATATTTTCACCTTTGGGTCCCTATACTAAGGGTATATGCAAGTTACCGCTATCCTCTAGCATAGGTATTATCAACTGAACCAACAGATATATATATATGGAAAGAATGCGAAACAGGCATGCATATATATATACCATAGCAGCATGCTTCAATATATTGCATCATTTGCTAATTAACCAACATGCATCTATCGCAAGATAATGCAAATACATATATTCATCACAACAACAGTTATAACGGGTAGAAAACTTGCCTGAGCGACTTGGGGGTGAGAAAGGCTCGGGACGAGTCTGATAACCTATAAACAACAAGTAAGTTGGAATTAAACCAAAGTCACTTGTAAATCTATACTTTAACTAACTTAGACTCTAACGCTTGTTTTGCGCTCACTGATTTGCTTAAGTCACTCGGGTACCCTCGGCTCCACCATTTTTAATAATTTAACCTTTACGAGTTTTAAAGCGATTCCTTCGCGAGTGTCTTACCAACTGCCTAACACACTTACCATAAATGTTTCATACATTAATTAACCCTTTTTGGTCTTTAACCTATGTTTCAAAGTAAGGCGAGGGAAAAAGTTTCGTTCGCGAAACGCCGTTACTTGAAACGGTCGTTTCTCCTAAACCGTGCATCGGAATCGAACGAACTACATATCAAAACGAAGCTCGTAACATGAGCTATCTAAAAATGGCAGTGGTCATAATCTAGCAGGGGGTTCTCGGGTCCTAATGCTATGCACAAAAACAGTCCAAAGAAAATCGGACGTTACGACGGCTATGTTTACGCGATTTCCCAATTTTAACCATTCAAAACCAACCACAAACCAACCTCAAATCCAACATACAACCAACATCCATCCTCATCACATCATAACAACCCCAACCAATTCAATTTAATCATTTATACTTATGCCTAAGCTTAATTTAACCATACTTAAGTTCTTTTAATCAAAACCACAACATTTACCATTCCATTTTACTACCATTCCAAATCCCAAACTCTAAATCACAACAACAAGCTACAATATCATCCTACTAATCAAAATCATCTTATAATATATAGGGATCTAGGGTTTGGAGATGGTATACCTTCCTTGAAGTGGTGGGATGAGCTAGGAAGCCTTAAGAAGCTTTGAGAAGTCTTAGGAAAGCTTGGATCTTCAAGAAAAACAATAAAACTTCAAGTTAAAAAACTTGAAAACACTATTCATAGTCTTCTTCTTTGATTAAATGAAGAAGATTGAGAAGGAATTGATGGCTTAAACTCATGGTATAGCCCTAACTAAGCATGAAGATGATTAGGGAATTTACTCACCAATTTAGGAAGCTTGGATCTTGAATTTTTGAAAATTCTTGCCTTATGAATAGTAAAAAGCCGAGAGCTTCAAGAACAAAGCCTTGGTTGCTTTTTGATTTTTGATGAAATGATTTTTGCTTGGCTTGGTTGCTTGGTTTTTGTGCTTGCTTTAGTCAATTACCTTTTTGCCCTTGAATTTGTGTGGTTACAAAGCCACCACACCTCCTTCCTTCCCATGTCATGCCTATGTCATCCTCATGATGTCATCCTCCCTTCCTTGTCCTCTTTCTATTGGTTGGATGACATCATTCCCACTAATCCCTTTGATTAACTTCCTAATCGTTTGCCTAATGACCGCTGATCTGTTATACGGTTCGCTTAACTTTCGTTCTCGTTTATCGTTTGAAGGATCATACCCGGGATCTTATTACTTAGGTTCCCTTAACCTTTCTCAATACATTATATTCCTTTTTATGATCCTCTATTATAATCCTTTAATTTAAATCCTTTTTATCCTGTTACCTTATACTCAATTCTCTCCGTATCTTGTGGATTTCCGGGAAAAACCAAAGTGTTCGGAATTGGATTCTGATGATCTTTACATACACTTATATACTTCATAGAGTACTAATAATATCCCAGAATATCCATAACAGAACCCCTACATAGTGTGGCGTGAAAAGTTTTCTCATTCAGCTAAAACACTATTCACAAGGGTTACAAAAAGTTGAAAATTTTGGGGTTATTACAATTAGTGTTGTTGTGATGATATATATATATATATATATATGCGTTATCTTGAGATAATTGCATGAGTATTGTTAGCAAATCTTGCGATATATTGTTGCATGTATATTTTGGGAAGCATATATATATATATATGCATGTTTTCAAATCGTGATATTTCAATGTCAAATACAATTGCTTTAAAGTAAAGCTTACAAACTGCATAATACCTATGCTAGAGATAAGCAGTATTTGTGTATACCCTTAGTAGAGGGGACCCAAAGTTGAACATTTTTCTGAACCGGGAGGCGATGTTCCCGAGTATATTATATATATAGTTTTCTAGTAACTATTAATCGAATAAGGTATATTCGATAGTTTTGAATAATAATCAAATATTATTTTCGATTATTCAAATAAAGATCTTACTTTCGTGTAAGTATATATCACTACAAGAAATAGGGCAAAAGACATCACCCCTTTAACAAAGATTCGAAATGCCACCGATGTTAATAGTACTTATAACATCGGTCGAATTTTAAATGATGTTAAAGCCATTTTAGACATCGGTTTTATTTTTAGGCGTTGTCTAATCTTTATTTAAAAAAATGGGTACATCAGCTTACTTACAACCGTTGTCTTATCTCTATTTATTAAAAAATAAAAAACGCGCGGCTAGTACATAGATAAACTTCCCCCATTTTTTATTTCACCAAAATTCAGTCCCCCCCCCCCAATTCTAATTTCCACCTCCCTTAGTCCCGATTCTTCCCCCATTTCCCCCTTTCACCCTCTACCGTTACTTTCTCTCTCAGTCAATCTCCACTCTCTCTCAGTCACTCTCCACTCTCTCTCACTCTCAACTCTCTCTCCGTCACTATCTCTCCCTCCCTCTTCAAACTTAAACCCTAATTTCTCTACCCAAATCTATTAACCCTAATTTCTCAATTATTGTGAGCATATTGTTCTTACTCCCTCTTCAGAATCACAAATTATACTAATTACCAGGTTTGCTTTCGATTGTTCATATTTGGTTTGCTTTAATTACTACTTGTTTATATTTGGTTTTATTTTTTTTTGAACTCTTCTTTTTTCCTCAGATCTTGAAGTTCTTGACTTGGGGTGTTCGTTTCTGGTATTAAGGTATAGTTTTTCAATATTTTTGTATTGCATGTACAATTTTAGTTTTTAATTTTCTTTTTTAACTCTTCTTTTTTCCTCAGATTTTGAAGTTTTTGACTTGGGGAATTTGTCTCTAGTATTAAGGTATATTTTTCAATATTTTTTGTATTGCATGTACGATTTTAGAGTTTTTTGTATTTTTAGTGTTTAATTTTATTTTTATTTTTGACTTTTTCTGTGCAAGCATTGTTTTAAATTTACTTGATGTTAGGTCACACAATATTGTAGAAGGGGGTTAAATACAATGTTAATACAATCAACTCGATTTAACACAAGTATGTAACAAAGATCAAGTATATTGAATAAACTCTGTTACAATAAGAACTGTTGTTCTCTCTCATTGATGAACAAATATCACTAAGAGCTGATAGGTTACAATGTATAATCTTCTCGATAATGATAACACATATAGTGTAAACCCTAAGTCTGTGTTTATATAGTACTCAGTTACAAGATAACTTCTAATTGATATGGAATATAATTCTGTCTCCTAAAATATATCAATCAGATATCTTCTACAAGTCTTCCAGTCTTCTAACTCTTTCCATGCATATTTTCTTTTGTCTTAGTCTCGATCTTCTACTGTAAACCAGCTTCCTTCGTTATATGAAAGTCTTCCCGCACTTAATTTCTGATATGACCTTAAGTTCTGATATTAAGTTCTGACTTCCAGTAAGTCCTGATTTCAGTAAGTCCTGATATGTCCTGTTTGTTAAGATCTGAAAATAAACATGAATCATATTAGACATGACATCTCAAATATATCTAACACATGATTTTGATTATGTTTATGTTGTTGAAATTTACGATTAAATTATTTTGATTTTGCAGCAACACATTGCTTTAACTTTAGGCAGTGTTAGAATAAAATTTTAAATTATATATGAAAGACGAATAATCTGAATTGAGGATAGTTTCTCTGTTGTTCATATTTGTTTCTTGCATCTATATATTTTAATTTGAATTTATTTTGTATGTTTGAATGATAATCAGGTAAGTTGCTTGGTCCTACCTATTTTAAAACTTATAGATAAGTCGTGGATTTCGAAAGATAGGGATTTATTAGAGTACGAAATAGGGGTGGAAAATTTCTTAATCTTTGCGAAAGAAAATGCAGACGATTCTAGGAAAATTCCTTGTCCATGTGGACAGTGTGGTAATTTTAAAAAATTCTCTGTAAAAATAATCAGGGGTCATTTGTACGAGAATGGTTTCAGTTTAGGGTACACTGAATGGATTTGGCACGGGGAAAATGTGTTGAAACTAGGTCTTCTGCTGGTAGTACATACCCTCCACTCCCTATGCCGGACAATTTTGCTGGCACATAAACAAAAAAGTTTGTGAGGCAGCATATGGTATGGGTGATTATGATGAAGAGGTGCATGAGTTCAAGAGGTTTGTGGCTGACGCCGAACAACCTCTGTTTGAGGGTAGTGACTATACTAAGTTAGAATCGATGTTGAAATTGCACAACTGGAAATCGAAGTTTGGTATTAGCGATGCCGCCTTCACTGAGCTACTGTCTTCTGTTAGCTCTTTCCTTCCTACTGGTCATGTTTTGTCGGTTAATGCATATGAAGCCAAAAAGAACCTATCTGATCTAGGACTAGACTATATAAAGTTCCTTGTGTGTCTGAATGATTGCATATTATATAGAGGTATATATAGTGAGTCTTCTAAGTGCCCCAAGTGTAATTTATCTCGATGGAAATTGAGGAATAATGGCAGAGTTAGAACTAATATTCCATCCAAAGTTGTATGGTACTTCCCCATTATTCTCAGATTTAAGCGATTGTTTAAATCTGTTTCTACTGCTAAAATGATGACTTAGCATTCGGACCACCGCATTCAAGATGGCCTGATGCGCCATCCAGTTGACTTTCCTTCTTGGAGGAATGTCGATCACAGGTGGCCTATCTTCGGTAGTGAATCCAGAAATCTTCGCTTAGCTTTGTCAGCCGATGGTATAAATCCACATAATAATGGATTGACCAATAGGTATAGTTGCTGGCCAGTGGTATTGGTAACTCATAATCTTCGTCCATGGCTATGCATGAAGAGGAAGTTTATGATGTTAACATTATTGGTTTCTGGTCCACATGAGCCAGGAAATAATATAGACGTATACCTACAACCAATGATCGATGACTTGAAAAAGCTTTGGGAAGAAGGGGAACCAGATGTCTTCGACTCGCATACTAAAACTTATTTCACTTTAAGAGCAATGCTGTTGTGGACAATAAATGACTTTCCCGCATATGGGAATCTGTCTGGCTGTGTTAATAAGGGGTATATGGCATGTCCAGTATGCTGCGAAGATACTATAGCTAAGTATTTGACTCATAGTAGGAAAATGTGCTACCAAGGTCATCGTAGGTACTTGCTGCGACATCATCCATATAGGAGGTCAAAGGAAACATTTAATGGAGAACAAGAGAATGGACACGCACGTCAACCCCTTTCCAGAGAAGAAGTATAAGCGGAGCAGCAACAAGTTAAGTTTACCTTTGGCAAAGAAGTGAAGAGTTCAAAAAAGGTGGAATGTGTATGGAAAAAGAAGTCAATTTTTTTCGAGTTAGATTACTGGAAGTTTCACCATGTGCGCCATTATCTCGATGTTATGCACATTGAGAAAAATGTGTGTGATAATCTGATTGGTACTCTACTGAATATGCGGTATAAATCTAAAGACAGCGAGGCATCACGCCGTGATATGATGGAGATGGGTGTTAGGGCCGATTTAGCTCCACAGGTAGGCGAAAAGAAAACATACTTGCCCCTGCCTCTTATACTTTGTCAAAGGCTAAAAAAAGAAAGTGTTGCCTTCATTCTTACACATGAAACTTCCGTTTGGACATGCATCAAATATCAAAAATTGCATGTCGATGCCAAATTTGAAGATGTACGGGCTCAATTCCCATGACTGCCACATCCTCCTCCAACAGTTGCTCCCTGTTCCATTCGTTCAGTTCTCCCAAAGAATGTTAGAATCAGCATAATTAGGCTGTGTTTCTTTTTCAACTCATTGTGCAACAAAGTTGTAGATGTATCAAAACTGGATAAATTGCAGTCAGATGTAATAGTGACCTTGTGTGACCTGGAAAAAATCTTCCCTCCCTCATTTTTTGATGTAATGATACACCTAACAGTCCACTTGGTTAGAGAGTTACGTTTATGTGGACCGGTTTTCTATAGATGGATGTTTCCATTTGAGCGGTTTAATAAAGTGTTAAAGAGTTATGTAAGAAACCGTTATTTTCCAGAAGGTTGTATGGCGGAAAGCTATATAAAAGAAGAATCAGTTGAATTCTGCTCAGAGTTTGTTGCACAGAGTGGCACTCCAGGCCTTCCAAAGAAAAAAAAGTAAGCTTTCGGGCCCATTATCTGCTACAAAAGTGAAATCAATTGAAGAAACAGAGCGAGACGAAGCACATCTAACAATCCTTTTAAATAACTCTGAAGTTTATCCTTATATTTTGTAAGTCCATCAAGCTATTACTTGTACTGCATTTTATTTCTTATAACAAGAAATTGTCGTTTTATTTAATATTTGCATTATCTTAGGATGCATAAAGAGCATCTTGAAAGACTTTATCGAGGAAAAAGAAAAAGTGTTCAGTGGATGATGGCTGAACACAATCGACTATTTGCTGATTGGTTTGAAAAAAAAGTAAGGTTAGTCATTGTCCTTTTTTTGTTATTTTTATCACTGGTAATGCCCTTGTCAATAGTGTCATTTTTTTCGATCAATATGTGCAGGTTAATAATGAATTGATGGAAAATTTTGAAGGTGTTTCTGAAACGATAAGATGGTTGGCAGGAAAACCATCATATTATGTTCTCACATACGAAGGGTATGTAGCCGATGGGGTCCAGTACTTCACAAAAGAGCGAGATGATTCGAGAGTTGTCCATAATAGTGGCATGTCTTTAGTAGCCAAGACGGTCCAAGTCTCAAGTGCCAACAATTTGAATCTGGTGCAGAGCGATATGACATTTTATGGAATCATATTAGATATCTGGGAGTTAGATTATCATGAATCCAAAGCACCTTTGTTCTTGTATAAGTGGGAAGAGAATGAAAGAGGAATTAAGGTAGATGATCTAGGATTCACACTTGCGGACTTCAGTTGACAAGGACACAAGAAGGAAAAATATGTGTTTGTCGAGCAAGTGAAGCGAGTTTTTTATGTAGAAGATCTGGTTGATGCTAGATGGTCTGTTGTATTCACCTCTACGACACGAGACTATCATAATGTGTATAACGAAGATGATTTAGGAGACACGGTCTTGGAAAATCCTCCATTCTGTTCGATAATACCTATCTGTGATGTTGATGCCGCAGAGCATAGTTTTAGTCATTGTAGAAAGAACATTAAGGGAATTTGGCTTAAAAAGTCATAGTTTCGGTTTGTTGTTTTTATAATATTGTATTTCAGTTTGTTGTTTTTATAATATTATATTTCTTTTATTGTGCATTTTGTTCAATTTTATTTTAGTGTGCATTGTATAGTTTTTCACCTACATTTTGTTGCGATTTTATTTATTGTGCATTTTGTTCCGATTTTATTTTAGTGTGCATTTTATAGTTGTTCACCTACATTTTGTTGCGATTTTATTTTAGTGTGCATTTTGTTCCGATTTTATTTTAGTGTGCATTTTATAGTTGTTCACCTACATTTAGTTGTGCTTTTATTTTAGTGTGCATTTTGTTCTGATTTTAATTTAGTGTTCATTTTGTTTGATTTTTCACAGATATAGAAGCAAAATAATGGCACCTAAAAATGCGAGAGTTCAGAAAATTAAATCCAAGAAAGGCCGCAATCCTGGAAGGCAATCAGTCGGCACTGGAGGATATGGAAACAAATACTTAGGCTGATGGTGGACAAGCAACATAACCTGATCTGCAGTCAGACTTTGTACCAGCAATGGTGACTACTACTGAATCAGAAAAAAGGAGATATGGAGTTGCTCGAGGTCCTTCAACCATGTCTAAAGTGGTGATAAAAAAGGCTCAGGGCAAGAACTTTAAAGTTAGATGCAACTACATTAGAGTTCTTATTGGAAGAGTTAGGCACACTTTACAGTCCTACATAGGAATGTTGGCTAGGACTATGATTCCGATCAATATTAAAAGTTGGCCATTTGTCGAACGTGAATTAAAAAATAAGTTATGGAAAGATATCCAGGTAAAATTCAACACAATAAGAAAACTACCTTTCCATAAGTCCTACAGTTCTTAATTTATAGTTTTTATCATTTCAGAATGCATTTAAAATTCCTGAGGAATTCGAGTCGCTTGTTCTCAAGTCAGCTGGTACCAAGCGGAGACAATTCAAATCTGAATTGACTACTGATTATGTAATTCCCTTGAAGGGAGACAAGAAGAAACTGAGGAAGCCTCCAACACGGTATAGATTTGTTGGTAAAGATGCCTGAAAAAAATTTATTGCTCAGAGGATCACTGAAAGTGGACGGTATTATGTTTTAAAATTATTTAAGTTTTTTGATTATGTGATTCTGTTTAATATTATAAGATGTATAATATTGTCTATTAATTTTTTCAGGAACTTCGCAAATCACAGAGCGAAAGAGTGATGCAACGGAAGTATCTGTATCTGACGTAAAGAAAGGCTACATTTGTTTGGAAGAAGAAGAAGTAAGAAAGCCCTTACTGTTATTTTAATTTCCAGTTTTTTAATATGATTATTTAAACTCCTCTATTTTGATCAGTTGAAAGCAGGAAGGTTGAAGCCCGGAGAAAAACCTGATCGTGCGATACTCTGGAAGAAGGCAGTGCACGACAAACGGAAGGTATAGTGGTTGATCCTGGCTTGGCTGTTGTGGTGAAAAGAATTGTAAGATATAGACTTTGTGGCTTGTTTTTTTATTTTTTATTTTTTTTATTTTTTTATTTATTAATGAGTTATCTGAACTTATAGCCTGCTTTTTAAATGTATGTGGTGTTGATATATAGGATAATTTATTGGAGATGAAGGAAAGAGGTGAATTTCAGCCGTCCGGAAGTGATGACGTATAAGCTAGAGCACTTGAAACTTCTGAACATTCGGGCAGAGTTTGAGGAGTGGGAAGCTATGTCAGCCCCAAACTATGGTTCGATTTGCCAAAAGAAAAAAATGTAGAATTACTAAGACTGAGCTGGTAGCCCGTGATCGTCAAAGGGATGAGGAAATAGAGAGAACAAGATAGGAGATGGAGAGAACAAAACAGGAGATGGAGAGAATAAGACAGGAGATGGCTGACCTTAAGTCTCTGATTAGTGCATCTAATCTTACGGGCTCTCCATTATCGGATAATGCAAGTTTCCAAGACAAAACATGACCCAAGGAAGCAGTTAAAGCAGCATATATTTTAACAAAGATGAAAGAGATGAACGTTGATGATGAAATTGAATATATTGGGGGGGGGCCCTCTTC